>NC_080417.1:61493943-61793943 GCF_029873635.1 Malania oleifera | reverse complement strand
TCATATACAAAAATATTTTTATTGTATTAGTTGAGTTCAGCCCATTAATTGAACTGGGGAGTGTCAGCCCCATAAGTGAGACTGATTGAGTTTAGCCCGAAAAATTGAACTGGGGAGTCTCCGCCTCGTAAGGGAGACAAGTTGCGCTGAGCATTATAATTGAGTTGGGGTTTACCTCACCCCATAAGGAGAGCACGTAACGGCTTCTGCTCTATCCGTTTAAGTGAGTAGGGACAATGTAATTCTTGGAGAGTATGCCCAAGGCGGGGACATAGGCAGTATTGGTCGAACCTCGTTAACAAATCTATGTGTCATTCTCTCTCTATCTTATTTAAATTCCCGCACTTTAATTTCAACATGTTTATCAATGTTTATTTAATGTCATAATTATTTGCATACACACATTTGATTTAAATAAGATATACTGCACACATGTATGTTTACTTTTTTTTTGTTAAAATTATTTTACATACTCGCATGTACATTGAATGGGATATGATATGTGGTGAATCGGCTTAAATGCTTAATTTAGCCAAAATATTTTAAAACCCAATTCACATCCCCTTCTTGGGATCACACCAATTCCAACAATTGGTATCTGAGTGAGATTGCAATAAGCTTAACCACTATTTGCATAAAGATTGTGAAGACTCATATTTCGGTGTATCCCTTTTTTTAGGGTCAAGTCTTTGCAAATCCTCCCCTAGTTTTATTGTGTAGATTTTACAGTTAGAAATTTGAAAATGCTTTTTGTAAAATCAAATGATCGAAGGATTTGGAAAGTGTTTGTCAAAGTCAATCATATCCCATAGAAAAATTTTCTTAAAATGCAAAGTTTCCCAAACCTGAAAATGACTTGAATGTGCATGATCTCTTTTTTTGTTTTCTTTTTCTTTTCTTTTTTTGCATGCCATCTTGTGTGCCATGCATACTTTTTTATGTGTCTTAGTTACTAATTCTTTTATAAGTTGATATTTTTCTAAGGGTTAAGGATTTAGGGAACCCTAAGAATTCTGAAAAATCAAGAGAAAAACAGACACCACTCCAAGCCTAAACAACTAAGAAGGAGCTAAAATGAATAGGTATATCTTTCCTCCTACTTTATTTGATGTTTGATTCACATGATGTATGCTTCGTGTTTATTTTTATCATGTGAATTTTGTGATGATTGCATGTCATCTTATGAGGAGCTAAAAAGAAATATTTTTAAATACTCATAAGATTTTAGAAATTGTTGTAAATGGGGTTAGAATGCCTTAAATGCTTAAATAGTGTATAACGCTTAAAATTCTAAATCATAATATGCACTATTGCTATACTGAAATCTCTAAGAAAATCTAACCAATTTGTGAGCCTTAGTGATCATATCCAGTCTAAACTTGATGTATATATAAATATGACTATGATTGGTAAATATATGATAATATTGGCTATAACATGCTTATATCAAATTATCAATTCTTAAATTAAATCTCATAAGCATGTTTAAATAAATCTCATTCAAATGGACAATATTTTTTGAGAAATAATGCTATATATATGCTTAAGTATAAATATTTCAAATATAGCATATCTTTGTCCATTACATAGGAATGGGGTTTAGGGAATTTATCATAGTGCTTTATATCATATAACCCAAAACTCATAATGCTCTTAAATGTTTAAATCATATTTAGATGCATTTAGAATATAAAAAATAAGCAAAATATGTTCATATTCTTAAAATGAAATTTTTGATCAATTCAGTTAAGTACTAAAAAGCCTAATTAATATTTATTGAACATTTAAAACAATTGGCTAAAATCTTAAATGATCTGGCTGGATAATTAAGAGGGAGCGGCCTTGTAATGCCTCGAACCCAAAACTAGGGTTTGCAGTGTTATTTGAAATAAATCTTTGATATCATCTGGCGGCGCCCCGAACCCGCCTGGTGAGGCCTAGGTGCCACGTGTTCCATTTACCATAACCTAACTCTATATCAAATACACAACGAAAATAATAACAATTCTTCCATAATATACCAGAGTTTCTACATCTATATACAGTCTCAAAAAGTATTCTCTATACAACCAGTATTCACAAATATTTACAACTCTAAAAACATAAATATATTACAACCCCAAAAATTATAACTAAAGTTTATACCCTTGTTTTCTTAAAAAATGCTACACCAGCCCCAAGCTCATTAGTCTCGATCACGCGAAGGTCTTGAACAAGATAAAATTTCATATCAAGTGAGACACATCTCAGTAAGTCGGAATAGATTAACACTAGTGTGTAGCTATCATGAGGTTTGTGTACAAATATATATATAATCATTATTTATAAACATATCACACTTACGAAAACATTCTTTATCCCTACTCATGTGCATGCAAAGTATTCTAATAAAATGAGAGTTCCTAATGATTGGGGTGATTACCCGCCCATACAAGTAGCACCCCTCTGCTCTAATACCTTTTGCAATCCATGGCTACAACTAAAGCATATCAGGGTACTTACCTTACTCAGTAAGCCCTCGTGTGGATAGTATATCTCGTACTCACACACAGATTCAAACAAAAGTTTACTGACAAAAGTTCCCAAGAAAAAATAAGATTACCCACCCATACAAGTAGCTTCCCTCTACCCTAATATGTTATGCAGCCCAATATGGCTGTATCTAATACCTATCAGAGCACTCGCCTTTCTCAGCAAACCCTCGGGCGAAGAGTATACTTCGCCCCAATTAAGTATGATACTACAATATACAATTCATTCTTACTTTACTCGGTATTTGTTATCTCTATAATATACATCTTTTCATGTTCTCAATAGTTCATATTACATAGTTCACTTTCATAGTTCACAATACATGAATCTCATGTATAGTTTCCATCACGTGAATCTCATATAAAGTCCACATTACGTGGATCTCAAGTAAAGTCCACATTACGTGGATCTCATGTAAAGTCAACATTATGTGGATCTCATGTCATATACTTTATTTGTAACAGTTCACATCGCCTAAATCTCATGTCATATACTTCATCTATAATAGTTCACATTACGTGAATCCCATGTCATATTAAGCAATACACATGCAATACATATTCTTAACACATTTCAGTATTCTTATCATCACATAAATATGTTTTATTCTAACACAGTATTTACATTTTAGCCATGCCACGCCATTTACGTAATAGACATATTCATATCATTTAAAATAACAAAGGCCAGCCTATGTTCATTGTCTGTTTACTGAAAATACACATTTAATATTCTTCAAAAATGTCCTAGAAATTCCTTACTCTCCATATTTCATTTTCAAGAATAATATCTATACCACCCTAAGCTCAAAATCATAATTCAAACGAATGGCATTTCTTTTAAAATCCATCTGATAATCATATACATTTATAAACACATATATTTTCCATTTATACCGATAAATTCATAGAAACTACTGGCTTAATCTATTCCCCTTACCTGATTTCTTGAATTACGCTAGCAAGGACTCCAAAAAGATGCTTGTGGTGCTCACCCGAACCCTAATTCAAAAAACCTAATTTATCAACTTAAATCCTCCCCAAACAACACTCATTAAATACTTTGTTGACCATACGGGTCATACCATATTTTGATTATGACAAATACTCTCGTATTTAATGTTTGTCTGTGTGCAGACTTATATGTTAAAATTGGTGTATTCCCAAGAGGGGTGAATTGGAATTTTATACTTTTTTTGTAGGTTAAGTCATAAGACAATATGATTTGGTAACCTAGGGTTTTTCTGCACAGTTCCAAATGTGCCGATAAATAAAATATGCAAAAATTTATATCATACACATCATTCATACCATAACATACATGTGTGGTAAATATAAAATGCATAAATGTAAACAAACACATGATATGTTATTAGGGTTTGGCCAACTATGTCTACTTCCCCGCCTCTAGCTCACAAGCCCTAGGATTCCACTGAAGGCCCACTTAACGGGTGGAGCGGTACCGATTACAACCAAGTCAATTACCACAGGGCTAACCTCAACCTTTATAACTAGGTTAATTAGCGGGGCTGACTTCAACCTTCACCTTAACAGGATTGTGCACCTAACTTTCCTAATCGGGTCTAAGCCAATCTAGGATAATTTCATAGGGCTAGTCTCCCTCTTCAGGGCCGTGCCTAAAAATTCAACAGTATTTTCACAATTAAGTTGGTACAGTGATTATGCTTTCAAATAAAGCAGATGCGTACCCATTTACGTGCAATCACATACACCACCAAGAAGATATAATAAGTAAGTTCAGTGTGGTTTATAATATGTCAACTCTCAAATAAATATTTGCTATCGATGTAATCAGTGTGTGAGAGTGCAAAATGGTATAATCTTTGTATCACAAGAGTATTCAATCCAAGTGCTCACACAAAGATATTAGCCAAACTATATATATATTTCAATCAACAAATTTTCTCAATCGTATGATGCTCAAGTAATGTATATGTTTGGTTTGAAAAAGGAGTTTAATCTTTGTATTCAGCAAATGACATATAAATCAATGAATATTGCAAAAAATATTTTAACTCACAAACAAATATCACTTCAAATATTTTTCAAGATAAAACACAATAGATATTTGTAAATGACTTTGAAAAGATTTTGCAACCAAAATAAAATATGAGCTTCTCAAGATGTTGCAATGAATATACAATCTCATAAGATCGAACGAGGTCTTCTTAGGCAAGACTTATTGTTGACTCTACGAGTCCAATCCTGTTTTGATAATGACAAATCACTTGGTATTTTATCTGTGCATTGAGTTTGTGAATAGGACTTACATTAAGCATGCATGGAAAGATAACGAGTCATGGAAGCATTCAAGTAAAGCTTACAAATCTTGGCAAAATCCATGGAACTCAAAGAGTATGAGGATCAAGATGCAAGCGGCAAAGTTCAAGAACATCTTGGGAATGGGTATTTAGAACTCATGTACTTACATTGTCATATGATTTAATTTAAGGCTCAACATAACTTAGAATGATTTTAGGATTCATGCATTTCGTGTACATCATTAGGAAACTTCCATAGACTTAGAAATGTTTTTAAAATCATGGAAAATTTCTTTTATAAAAGACCCAAGCAAAGAAGCAAAGCAGAATTTTAAACTGGAAATGAATAATTGAGAAAAAGGGGACTTCAGTAGCCTGAACTCAACCTCAGTCACCTCAAGAATTTATTCGGTTGCCTGAAGATTAAGTTTGGTAGCCTGAAGAATTAAATGGGAAACACAGAACCTAAAAAAAGTGCTTCGGTCGCCTGACCTTGGAACCTCAAGCGCCTGAAGTGACCACTTGAGGAGCTTGAACCCCACTTCGGTTGCCTGAAGTCGTGGGAAAGTCTAAAAATCAAAATTTTATTAAAAGGGCTCGCGAGCTACTTTATTGATCCAATGGCTGAGATCAATCCTAAGGGTAATATACTATATATTTTGAATATCTAAACCCTAGAACAAAGGTTAGACACACAAGAAAGAGAAGAACACACCTTGTTGAAAGAACATTGAAAATCTACTCCTAGTGCTATACGATTTCCTACATTTCAATCTCTAATCTTCAAGCTTGGGCAAATCAACTCAGATTCTCAAAGGGAACTTGTTTACTCAACTGTACTTCAATCTAGTATTGAGGTTTGATCTTTCGAGTTATTATTCTTTAGAACTTCTCATCTCATCTCATTACGTGGTTTTTGAATATCATTAGAAAAGTTTTGATCTTGGGTATGCGTAAACCTATAAAAATTGATTGTTGAAAAGATCATTACTTGAGAACAATTTTGTTAGATCGGTTGATTGGTTTTTGATTCAAGGGTATATAAATATACATATTTATTGGTCATAGAACTTATTATCGAAAAACCTATTTTGCTTAAAAGATTGATCTTGAAAGTGCATTTACATATACATCGTTATTCTAAATACGATCATTATTTGATTTAGGGTGTGTGATTGATTGAAGGGTTTGATTCAAGTGTGTGTTTGCTAAAGGATCTATATTTTAGATATATTAACGCTTGATTAAATATCCTTGAAACTTATAACTATACATTTTATTGAGGGATATTTTCTGAAAAATAACATACTCAGTTTGTGATTGAATACTTGAAATAAAATTTTGTAATTTTGATTGAGTTAATATTCAAGACAAAGTTTTTGTTAACAAGTTCACATCAAACATACTCATGCACTTTTTCAAAGTGAACCAAGAACCCTAGTTTACTCCAAAACATTTTGAATATATCTTTACTTGGGAGTTTTGGTTAAATAGGGATTTGTGTGTTGAAGCATATCATACATAAAACGATTGTATCATTTTTCATACATTCATGAGCTTCAAGTTATATCATATGTTAATGTATTAGGGAATTAAATTGTACTCACCAGATTTTGTTAGAAGCATTGTTTTGAGTGTTATTTTTCAGATTCTATTGTATACACGGTTCGGTGTGTGAACCAGTGTGAGAGGAGAGAGCTATATCTCTTGTAAGTAGCAGAGTAGAAGGAAGTTGTGCCTCTTGTAAGCAGCGGATTGTAAGGGAATCTTCGTCCCACTTTAAGGAGCAAGGTTTTAGTGAATCCTTGAGGGGTTGCTCAAGGCGAGGACGTAGGCCAAGTTGGTTGAACCTCGTAAAACCGTGTTTGTCTTCTCTCTTCCCTTCACTATTTATTTTCAGCATTGCATTTAAATTGTGTATGTTGCATGCATAGATACGATAGTCTTACACTTAAGTAATTGAGTAACAAGAATTTATTGGTAAATATAAAATAAGGGTTTAAGCAGTAAATAAGTGTCAAAGATTTTTTAAATACCCAATTCACCCCCCCCCCCTCTTGGGATTACACCTGATTCAACATTTATCAATGAAGTCTCCTAAGAATACTCAAGGTTTTGCTCTCAAGAAAATGGAATCAATCAATCAATTCAATGAGAGCAAACCTTTCCAAAACAATCACTTAATCAACTTATAGAGAGTTTAGATGATAGTAGAAGGTAAGTGTGAGTGAAAGTGAAGTGTAAAAATGAGTAGTGGAAGTTTAGAGCTTGAAAGAGAATTTCTTAATCAGGTTTGCTAATCTCTCTTGCTAATTTTCCCAAATGAAGAGGTATATATAGACACCCCACGAGTTATGACCATTGGGGACAAGGCTGGTATAATTAGAAAATATTTAATAACGTTTTAATTATTTTAACTTTTTTAAAAATATTTAACCACGATAAAAATCACAAGACAACCCGAGAGACGCGGTTGACCAGAAGACTTTCGGTCGACCGAGGTTTATATGGTTTGGTTGATCGGGCCAATTTTGAACTATAGGTTCAGTCAACCAGGATAGGCGATTTTTTAAAAGGGCGTGGTTTGGTTGACTAGGCTAAAAATGAACTGACTAGTCGGTTGACAAAACCATTGGGTTCCCATATGTGGGAACTTGGTCAATCAGGTTGGTGTAGTTCAAAATCATCTCAGTCGACCAGGAAGTCAAACTGTTGACTTCCAGGTGTTTCGGCTGACCAGAGTCAAATAACCTTTTAGGGCTCGGCTGACCGGACTGTGGTCAACCTATTGACCTAGACCGAATTCGGTCGACCAGGGGCAAAATGAACTACATGTGCTGGTCGACCGAAAATGCATAAAGTGTGCATTTCGATCCTGTTTTAATTCACAATCACTCCATTCAAGTGCCTAACACTTATAAGTGCAATGGTGAGTGTCCTAAGGTCATTTTTAGGTCCTTTCAAAGACACCAAAAAAATCCGGTGTCGTTCGACAATCCCTAAGGCCTTTCTATGGTCATTTTTCATTTTAAGCGTACTCATTACATTATGCAGGTGATGCATACAATTATTACAATCAAAACCCTATTTACTATTACAGACCCGTTAAATGATAATGAAATAAAGTACAATATGTATTGGGTTTTCCAACTTTAAGCTTTCACGTGCCATCAATATATCTGCTAATATAGACCCGCACATGAACTAGATATCCTTTAAATACATAAGTATTTGTCATTATCAAAACCGGGATATGACCCATAGGGTCAACAATCTCCCCCTTTTGATGATGACAAACACTTGCCTACTTCTCCCCCTTTTGGCAACAACAAAAAGGACCTAACTAAGCATTTAAGAATATAGGCAAATAATCATCTGAATACAAGAAATGTTTGGGAAAAGGTTTTTGGAAAATTCGGTAGCATGCCATTTGAAAATAGACCATTTACCAAAAATCTCTATAAACAAGTGACCTGATTGAGTATTATCTTGACAATATATGCATAACTACTTACTCAAACAGACTAATATTCTCAACACATAAAATATAGGTATAACTTTCAGTCATTCAAGAAATATAATAGTCATACTATGCAAAAAGAATGACAAAGATAATCTCGACAATTAAGCAGACAAATAATATAACTAGTCCTTTAATTGATTTAAATGACATGAGAACAAGTTATGCAATTTTGAAAAACATATATGTATATAATAATAATGAGGCAAAAGAAAAAGAGTTTGTTTTGAAATTTGATCTTGCCAAAAGTTCATGCAGAAAAATATATATACGTATATAATTATAATATACATCCCCTTTTTAATGTTTGCAAAATAGTGCTGGGGGTTATGCTTGCAAAGCAAACTTCAAAGATCATGCAAGCAAGCACAATTTTTCTAGTAGGCACTTGAGCACAGAATAAAATATGACCAGAAAAATACAACCATGTAAATCCTAAGAATATAGCAAATTCAAAACAAGGATCATATGGAAAAACAAATGATTGTGGCAACAATAAACATCATGCTTCAAATTAAGATTTTCAATAATATCATTTCATTTAAGCCAATGCCACAGTGAATTCAACACAGATCTAAGCCTCAAAGGTTTGTGCGCATAATATGATAGGCATTTTAATTTTAGATGCTCCCCCTATTGATTTGAATTATAGCTTAGATGCAAAAAACTGCTTATACTGGATAGAAAATTATTTCATAAAGCCTAGTAGTATAAGCCATCAATCCAAAACTTTAAAATCAACTATACTGAGTATTTTTCAATTGCATATTATCACTTAATTAGTACAGTTGTCCCTATTGATCATAGATGCATCAGAAGATATATATTAAGGCATGTAATAATGTTCATGACCCAAGAACATTCCATATCAAATCATAAGCCTTTAAGCACTGGATATAATGTTTAGGGTATTCCCAAGAGCCTTGATATTCAATAAATGAAAGTGATGCATATGGATCATTTCTGCGCTTCCTATAGGGATGGATCTGAGCCTTTCTAAATGGTTGATGATTATGTTAGGATGAATTTTAATTATCTACTTGGTTTCACTCATCCTTTCAAAAATGTTTTAACATTAATTTTATCATAGTTATCTTTAGCACAAAGTTTTATTTTGGGAAAATTCCTGTCGAAAATTTCGGCACCATGCCGTCTGTAAATCAGAAATTTTCCTATAAAAATTATACCTGATAGGTTCAATTAAGCAATTTATAATTAAGTTCAAGGCACATGAGAACCTATATCTATCACCAGCATGCAATACACAACATATTGCATCAGCCATGCAGTTGGCATTCCATACAAGCATGCAAGTAAATAAGTTTCTGCAACAGCCTTGCAGATGGCATTCCATGCAATCAAGTATTATCAAACAATATATTCAATAACAGCTCACAATAATCATAAATCACTACCCATCAAGATATAATATGAACAATAAATAAAAGTGGATACTTATGAGTTTAGTGCTGTATTTCATTAAGGCATATAAGCTATGATCATAAGAGCATTTAATATAATTAGTCATAAAAGAGAAATGCTCCCCCTGAGTTATGTATTTATTCATTTTATGCCTTTTCTTAATTTCTAATTACTTAGCCAAGTGTTTAAGATTTTTCATGGTTATATCTTGACGGTGAATGCTTTAGGCTTATCAGACTAGAAAGTCATAATGAATATTTGTTGAGATGATAAGCCAATGTCTGCCTCTTTTCTTATGAATCTCAATGCATGTGAGAGGCACAAGTTGGAATGTCTTTCAATTTAAATTGCATGTGCATAGGTCACTTTGAGATATACGCATTTATCAAGATAAGGACCTAGGTAACCAATTTAGCCATTTAACACAGTCAAGGTATATAATGCTCTAAAGGATTTGATTTAAAAGTTGAGAGCTATGTGAGAAGTATAAATTAAATACTCTTAAGGATTAAGTTTCTATTATGTTTAGAAGAGTATTTGAGGAAGTAAGACAATACACATGATGTGCACGCCAAACAATATATCCTAACTAGCTTTAGCAAAGACCAATATGGAGTGTGTGAATATTTAAAGAATGATGCTCTTTGATAATTTCAAATCAACCATGGCTGGAGGGTATCCGTTGAAGTATAATTGACCAATTAAGTTAAGGATACGAGCCCATGGATGGAAAATACTTTACCAGATATGATCATGAAGTGGTAAGGATTTTTTGTCAATGGAACAAGCCAAAATTAAAGGATTTATGATTTAAACTCAAAGGGAAAAATTTTATGATATCTAGATGAAGACTTGATTCCCTTAGTGGATGTCTCTAATTTGGTTATGAGAGGAATAACTTTTAATTAGAACTAGTAGATATGGAATTTATGATTACTGGTGCTTATACATAGAGTGATGACTTAATTTTGATTAATGAGATTAGGGTTCAAGATATATAGAATATGATGGACCCCTAAAGCTCATTCCTGTGCAATGGACAACAATTGCTTAATTTGAGATGTTTTATCTTTAAGCATGAGTTAAGCATCTTGAATTAAATACCAAAGCATTGATGTCATGTTCATTTGGAAATAGATAAAGGTTCTTAGTATAACAAGATCGTGTTTAGTGAGCGCGTATGCTAAGATTTTCATTTTAAGCGACAACCACTTCCCAAACCTATATTCATCACAACCCCCTAAACCTAATCCTAAGATCTAAAAAAGCATAAAACAGTTAAGTTATATCTATTTGACTCTAGTCTTCTTCAAATCCTAAGGGGTTTGCTTTCATGATTGCCTACATCATTTCTTTTTCTAACCCTCTCGTACTTTTGGATAAGAAAATAAATCGGTTGTGCCCTTTTCTTTTATAATGTAAGCAGGTTTTGTAAATGCGTGAAAGGATATGCTTACAATTCTTATGATTGCTTGTTAAGGCATGATAGTGGGAATTATGTGATAGTTCTAAATCCTTTTTGAAAAGATTCTTCTTTTTAATCTCTAAGGATTTGTTATGATTATTCTTTTCATTTATAACTTTGAGTGTAAATCTAGAATAATCATTTGTTTCTTTATCCAAGCATATAATTTTCAATATTTTCTCAATCTTTTTCTTTTCAAGAATAGCATGATAATTTTCCAACTCCTTTAATTGTTTTTCTATTCTTTTGTTCTCATTCTTCAAATGTATTTTATGCTTAGACGTTTGAACTAGAAGCTTATGCATTTTAGATAAAGTACATTCTAGTTCTTTGTTTGAAGGCATGCTTTCAATAGTGAATTCAATGCATGATTCATCATACGATATATCGTAATTATTACATGAATCATCGCATGCTTTGTCAATAGAATTATTACAAAGAATATCAAAAGAATCAACACAATAATTTTCACATGAATCATTGCGTGCAGCAAGAGCAGTATTTTCACAAAGATCAATAGATGATTCTTCACATGATATTTTGCAACAATCAACATAAGAATCATCAACTACATAACAAACTGAAACATGAGGTGAATCATATACCTCCTCTTTGATTACTAGCTCATGATTCGCCACTACCAGATCATCTGATCTTGGAGATTCTAGAGTGACAATCTCCCGTTCCTAGGTCTCTCCATATCTCTTTTCTAGCTCAACCCAGATTTCCTGTGCACTACCACATGCCATAATCTCATGAAGAATATCAGTATCTAAAGCACAATACTGCATGTCCATGGCATGCGAATTTGCATGCAACAAATTAATATCACTTTCTACGGGCATACAAATTCCCTTATCAATCACCTGTCAGACCCTCCAATTCATAGATTTTACAAATATGCTCATTCTAGGTTTCTAGGTGGTGTAATCTACACCACAAATTATAAGAAGACTAAAAGATGACTGTCCCTCATCAAATGGGGACACACCAATTTGAGCCATTGCTATTTTTTGCAAAGATGTTTAAGTTTAGTGCAACGAGGCTCTGATACCAATTGTTAGAATTTGTGTATTCCCAAGAGGGGGTGAATTAGAATTTTAAACTTTTCTCATAGGTTAAGTCAGAAGATAATATGATTTGTTAAGCTAGGGTCTTTATATACAATTCCAAATGTGCTGATAAATAAAATATGCGAAAATTTAAATCATACGCATCATTCATACCATAACATACACGTGTGATAAATATAAAGTTCAAAAATGTAAATAGACACACGATATGTTATTGGGGTTTGGCTAACTATGCCTACATCCCACCTTTAGCTCGCAAGCCTATGGATTCCACTAAAGGCTCACTTAACAAGTGGAGAAGCACAGATTACAATCAGGTCAATTACCATAGGGCTAACCTCAACCTTTACAGCCAGGTCAATTAGCAGGGCTGACCTCAACCTTCACCTTAACAGGATTGTGTAGCTAGCTTTCCTAACCGGGTCTAAGCCAATTTGGGACAATTTCACAGGGCTAGTCTCCCTCTTCAGGCCCGTGCCTAAAAATTCAACAGTATTTTCACAATCAAGTTGGTACAGTGATTATGTTTTCAAGTAAAGCAGATGTGTACCCAATTACGTGCAATCACATACACCATCAATAAGATATATTAAGTAAGCTCAGTGTGGTTTATAATATGTCAACTCTCAAATAAATATTTGCTATCAATGTAATCAGTGCGTGAGAGTGCAAACCAGTATAATCTTTGTATCACAAGATGTATTCAATCTAAGTGCTCACACAAAGATATTATCCAAACAATATATATATATATATATATATATATTTCAATCAGCAAATTTTCTCCATCATATGATGCTCAAGTAATGTATATGTTTGGTTTGCAAAAGGAGTTTAATCTCTGTATTCAGAAAATGACATATAAATCAATGAATATTGCAACAAAGATTTTAACTCACAAACAAATATCACTTCAAATATTTTTCAAGACAAAACACAATAAATATTTGTAAATGACTTTGAAATAATTTTGCAAGCAAAATAAAATATGAGCTTCTCAAGATGTTGCAATGAATATATAGTCTCAGAACATTGAACGATGTCTTCTTAGGCAAGAATTATTAATGAAGTTTCCTAAGAATACTCAAGGTTTTGCTCTCAAGAAAATGGAATCAATCAATCAAGACAAGGAGAGCAAACCTTTCCAAAACAATCATTTAATCAACTTATAAAGAGTTTAGATGATAGTAGAAGGTAAGTATGAGTGAAAGTGAAGTGTAAAAATGAGTAGTATAAGTTTAGAGCTTGAGAGAGAATTTCTTAATCGGGTTGGCTAATCTCTCTTGCTAATTTTTCCAAATGAATGGGTATATATAAACACCCCATGAGTAATGACCATTGGGGACAAGGCTGATATAATTAGAATATATTTAATGAAATTTTAATTATTTTAACCTTGTTAAAAATATTTAACCACGGTAAAAAATACAAGGCAACCTGAGAGACCCGGTCGACCAAAAGACTTTCAGTCGACCGAAGTTGATATGGCTCGGTCGACCTGGCCAATTTTGAACTTCAAGGTCAGTTGACCAGGATAGGCGATTTTTAAAAAAAATGTGGTTCGGTCGACTAGGGTGAAAATGAATTAACTTGTCGGTCGACCAGACCATTGGGTTCCCACACGTGGGAACTCGGTCGACTAGGTTGGGGTAGTTCAAAATCATCTTGGTCGACCAGGAAGTCAAACTATTGACTTCCAGGTGTTTTGGTCGACCTGGCTCAAATAACCTTTAAGGGCTCGATTGACCGGATTGTGGTCAACCTTTTGACCAGGGGCAGAATGAACTGCATGTGCCGATCGACCAAAAATTCATAAAGTGTGCATTTCGGTCCTGTTTTAATTCACAATCATCCTATTCAAGTGCCTAACACATAAAAGTGCAATGGTGAGTGTTTTCGGGTCATTTTTAGGTCCTTTCGAAGACACCGAAAAAATTCGGCATTGGTCAAATCCTTAAGGTCTTTCTAAGGTCATTTTCATTTTAAGCTTACTCATTACATCATGCAGGTGATGCATGCAATTATTACAATCAAAGCCCTATTCACTATTACAGACTCGTTAAATGATAATGAAATAAAGTACAATATGTATTGGGTCTTCTAGCTTTAGGCTTTCACGTGCCATCAATATATCTTCTAATATAGACCTGCACATGAACTAGATATCCATTAAATACATGAGTATTTGTCATTATCAAAACCGGTATACGACCTATAGGATCAACATTATATTAGCAAGATCATCTGATGACACATGAAGTCTTGAAGACTAAAGACCCAGAAGATTTATTTTGTGTTGTAATTCATATCATGTTTAATTTGGGTCGGTAATAGTAAATTAGGATTGGTTAGTAATAATTGATGTGCATCATGCATGTAGGAACTTATAAGCTTAAGACCATAGACAGATGTTAGGGATCACCCTTCGGTAGACCAACACTAGATTTTTGGGACCATTTCAAAATGACCTTAGATGGACCGTAGGATCCCACACTTAAGTGCACAAAGCCCTAACATAGTTCTCATATTATCAGGGAAAAATTAGTGTAAAGAAAATGACCTTAGGTAAAACAATCATAAGGCATTCGAGAGACCAAACCTGGCAATCCAAATTACCTCGGGTCGACCGAACCGTGAACGGGTCAAAATGTTGACCTGAGTTCGACAAATCAAACCACAATGAACGTATCTTCCACGGGTGACTGAACGTGTATCAGGACCTTTCCCACCAACTCGGTCGCCTAAACCATCACGTTCAAAATAGCCTTAGGCGACCGAACTTATGAGTTAGGAAAACCAAACTTTAGACCAGGCGACCAAATCGCAGTCTTTTGGAGAATCGCCTCGATTCGGCAAACCAAACTATAACTCAACCACTCAAACTTTAAAATTCACTTTTACCTTTGTGTCTATTCGGGTGACCAAACCTCAGATCAGCCACTCGAAAAATATCGATTTGTTTTATTTTTACCGAGATTAAAAAGGGGTAAATAGGGTTAATTTTCTTAATGGTTTTTTAAAAAAATTAATAATACCCTATGTGTCTCTAATGCTCATAATTTCCACCTTGTCTATATATAGGGCTTCATTTGCAAGGATTAGTGAGAAATTAGCAAAGTGATTAGTGAAAAATCCTCTGAAAATTTTGAAAGCCTATATTTCTCAAATACTCCCAAATACTCTCCTACTTCATTTTCTTTGATCATCCAAGCTTAGAGAGAGTGTTTAAATTATTAGTGCTTCATTCTTAATAGCCATATACTTTCATTGAAATTTGTATTGTTTGATTTTTGTAGTGAGAGTTTGGCTAGAGTTCTTCCCACATATTTAACTTGATAAATCTAGTGTTGGGAAAACTCATTAGCTTGAGGATCTCTACATTGTCATTGCAAGATTCCTTAAGTAATAATTTTTGTGTGCAAAATATTCTACAAAGTTTGATTTCAAACAACTCTTGTGCTTGATACAATTTGAGAAAATATTTTTGAGTTCGTTTGAATATTATTGCTAGTATTTTTGAAACACTAATCTAATGTTGAGATTTAATATACTTTGCTTTCAAAGATTAGCTTGTTTGAACACTCTTGTGCATACTTGCGATTATCATTGTATTGAGTGTAGCTTGCACATATACACCATTAAGCTAATAGTTCTTACATTATTGGTGTGCACTGATTTGTGATTATGCGTAGTGGTACATATCTACTTGTGTAAGAAGCATTTGTTTGTACACAAATTTTTATATTCGTGGTATTCTAGGCGTGGGCCTAAAGAGGGAGACTAGCCCTGTTGAATGGTCTCGGATTGGCTTAGACCCGGTTAGGAAAGCTAGGTGCACCATTGTGGTATGGTGTAGGTCGAGGTCAGCCTCGTTGACCTGGTTGTAACCGGTGCCACTCCATCAATTAAGTGAGCATTAGTTCAATCCTCAGGCTTGCGAGCTGGAGGCAGGAACATAGGCATAATTAGCCGAACCCTGATAACATATTGTGTGTGCACTTTTTATATTTTCGTAATTTATATTCCTGCACGTGTATGTTGTAGTGTGAATGCTGCATATGATTTAATTTACGTATCTTACATTTATCTGTGCATTTGGGTTTATGTGTATATAGACATACCCTAGGTTGTGTATTACTGTTGTCATATTATTTGAACCTAGGAAGAATTTTTAAATACCCAATTTACCGCCAACCCCAACTTGGGAATACACCAAGGCTAACAATTGGTATCAGAGCCTTATTGCACTAGGCTTAACAGCTTTTGTAAAAGATCGCAATGGTTCACATTGGTGTATCCCCATTCGGAGAGGGACAATTGCCTACTAGTCCTCCATTGTTTTTTGGTGTCGATTACACTACCTAGAAAATTAGAATGAGTGTATTTATAAAATCTATGATTTGGAGGGCTTGACAGGTGATTGTCAAAGGAATTTGTATGCCTGTAAATGAAAATGATATTACTTTGATGCGTGCAAATTCATATGTCATGGAATTATAATATTGTGCTTTAGATTCTAACATCTTTCTTTAGATCATGGCATGTAGAAGTGCATAGGAAATCAGGGATGAACTTGAAAGAAAATATGGACAATCCTGAAGAATGAAACCACCACTCAGGAAGTGGTAAATAACGAGGTTAGTGCATTAACAGAACAGGAGGTATATGAGTCTATCTTTGCCTCTATTGATGATTCTTGTGCTAAATGCTATAATGTGTCTTATGTTAAATCATCTGTTGATAATTCTGTTAATGATGCATATGATGATTCTTATGCTGAATGTTGCAATATATTATGGGATGAATCATCTGTTGTATTTTGTGATAGTCCTATTGAGCAAGCATGTAATGATTCATATAATTTGTATGATATATCTTGTGATGAATCATGTGATGAACAAAATGTTAAAAGCATGCCCTCGTATGGAGAACTAGAAAAGGCTTCATTTAAATTTCATAAGTTTCTAGTCAGATTATCTAAGCAGGAAATTGTGGTGAGAAATGAAAATAAAATATTTGCAAAACAATTAAGAGATTTCAAAAGTTATTATGCCATCTTAGAAAAGAGAAAAAATGAGAAGATATTGAAAAATCTGCTTAGAAGAAGAAATGGATGATTACTTTGAAGCTACAGTCAAAGTTTTAAATGTAAAAAATAATCATAATAAATCCTTAAAAATTAAAAAGAAAAATCTTTTCAAAAAAAATTTAGGATTACCATATGATTCCCACTCTTATGCCTCAACAAGTAATCATAAGAGTTGTAAGCATAATCTTTCATGTATTTACAAAACTTGCTTACATTGTAAAAGAAAGGGGCACATTCGATTTAATTGTCTATTTAGAAGTGATCGAGGCCTAAACAAAGAAATGATATGGGTAATCATGAAAGCAAGCCCCGTAGGGCCTAAGGAAAAATGAATTTAAATTAATACTACTTAATTATTTAATGCTTCCTTAGATCCTAGGTTTAGGTTTAGGGGGTTGAGTTGACTATAGGTTTGGGAAGTGGTTGTCGCTTAAAATGAAAATCTTCGTATACACACTCACTAAACACTATCTTGTTATACTAAGAATCTTTATCCATTTCCAAATGGATGTGGCATCTATGCCTGGTATTTAATTCAAAATGCTTAACCCGTGCTAACATGAAAATCACAAGCTTAAGCATACTGCTATCCATTTCCCAGAATTGAGCTTTAAGGAATTCGCCTTGCCTTATATCATTTTACCCTAAACTCCTTAATCAAAATTGAGTCATAACTCTAGGTATAAGCACCAGTAATCATAAATTCCATGTCTATCTAGTGCCATAAAAGTTCATCCTCCTTGTAATCAAAATTAGAGGCATCCACTACAGGATTGCTCCTTTGAGTTCAAAATAAAAATCCTCTATTTTTGGTTCACTATCTCCTCCATAGGGAATCTTTACCAACCACAATCACAATTGTTAAATTTTTCATCCTATTCCATTGTTCATATCCTTACTCAAAATAGTGATCATACTTAAAGGATACTTTCCAATCACCAATGAGCTACAATCAAAATTCATATACTCTTTAATGTTTTTTGACAATGTATTTAGAATTCTTATCCTAAAAAATGTCCGGCCTATCTTAAATACTCTTCTGTACCCATTAGTGATTTAATTTTTCAAAGAGTATTTACTCAAACTCCCTTCGCAAGCTCTCAAAATTTAAGTTAAAACCTTTAGAGCTTCATCTTCGTGAATTAAGTTAAATGGATAATATGATTGGTATAGGTTTCAAAATATATGAAAATGCAAAGTTTCAAGAAACCTATGCATGATCCTTGAATTTTAATGCCATTTAAACTTGTGCCTTTCACATTTTGAAGACCACAAGAAAAGAGGCAGTTATAGGCTTTATTCATTGAAGGAATTTTTTGGTCCTTTAAAGCCTGCGCATCTAGAGCCAAGTTTTAACCATTGAGAATCTCAAATCTCTTGGCTAAAGAATTTGAAAAATAAGAAAAAGATATAAAATGAATAAGTGCATAACTGAGGGGGGAACATTCATCTTTCATGACTATTACATTAAATTGCTCTCATGATCATATTTTATATGCCTTAATAAACATCAAAACTATATTGAATGCAAATCTATCCACTGCTCTTTACTATTTATATTCCTTGATGGATAAATTATATTTAATGAATTGTTGATTACTACCTGATTGCATGCTTGTATTGAATGTTTCTTGCATGGCGGATGCAGTTGATGTGTATTGCATGCTGGTAGTGGACATAGGTTCTCGTGTGCCTTGCATTGAATTATAAATTGCTTATTTGAACCTATCAGGTACAGATTTTATGGGGAAATCTCCAATTTACAAACGTCATGCTGTCAAAATTTCGATAGACTTTTCCCAACATAAAACCTTGTCCAAAGATGATTATAATAAAATTAAAGTTAAAATATTTTTGAAAGGATGAGTGAAAATCAATTAAATAATTAAACCTTATCCTAGCATAATCATCCGACATTTAGAGGAGCTCAGCTCCATCCCTAGAGAAAAGGCTCAAAGAACTCATATGCATCAATTCGCTTATCAAAATATTGAGGCTTTTCTTATATCCTTAAACATTATATCCTGCACTTGAAGTTATATGATTTGATATGGAATATTCTTGGGTCATGAACATTATTGCATGCCTTAACATGTACTCTATGATGCATCTATGGTCAATAGGGACAACTATACTAATCAAGTGACAAATGTAATTGACAAATACTAAGTATAGTTGATTTTAAAGATTTGGATTGATGGCTTATATTACTAGGCATAATGAAATAATTTTCTATCTAGTATAAGCAGCTAATTGTATCTAAACATGAATTCAAATTGATAGGGGGAGCATCCAAAATTAAATCCCATTCTGTTATGTTCTCCAATATCTTCAGCTTAAATCTTTAATGAATTCATTGTGGCATGTGCTAAAATGTATTGACTTCATTGAAAATCTCAAGTTGAAATCTGTTATTTTGCCACTTTCATTTGTTTTTGCCATATGATCTTGTTTTTATCTTCGAATATATCTTTAAGTTTCATAAGGTTGTATTTTTTTGGTTATGAGATCTTTTAGGCTTAAATATTCACCAAAAAAAAAAAAAAAAACTCTCCTTACATGTGTTTTAAATTAAAGTTTCTTTCTCAGCAAGCACCCTTAGTACTTTTTGAAAATATCAAAGGGGGATATATATTTATTACTATATACATATATATGTTATAAAATTTCATAACTGGTTCGATAACTTCATATGTAAATGCATGCGAACTTGTTAGACTGTGTTTGTGCTCAAACCAACTATTTGCTATCATACGTTGTGTGCTTTAAACTCATATCTTTCACGGGTCTTATGATATGTTTCAATTGCAATGGTTTGTGCATATTTATGGTCTAATTCTATTTTCATGTCATTTAAATCTTTAAATGACTAGTTATACTATTTGTGTGCTTAATTCTTATACTCCATGCTTTGTAAGATTGTTTGTGTTACTCATTTTGCCCTGCATGATTATTATATTTCTTGGCTATTGAAAGATTATACTTATGTTTATTAATTATACTGAATTGTTTGAGTTAGTTATTTTGGATATTGGTAAATTTGAACTCAATCAAGTCATTTCCATATAGACATGTTTTTGGGAAATGCTCCAGTTTCAAAAGGCATGCTACTGAATTTTCTTAAAATTTTCCCAAACCATATCTTGTATATGAATGATATTTTCCTCTTATTTGCCTATATATACTTAAATGTTTATTAGGCCCTTTCTTCTGTTTCCAAAAGGGGAAGAAGTAAGCAAGTATTTGTCATCATCAAAAAGGGGGAGATTGTTAACCCTACGGGTCATATCCTATTTTGATTATGACAAATATTATGGTATTTAATGTCAATCAAGTTTGTGAGCACCCTTATATTAGCAAGATCATTTGATGACACATGAAGTCCTGAAGACTAAAGACCTAGAAGATTTATTTTATGTTGTAATTCATATCATGTTTAATATGGGCCAGTAATAGTAAAGTAGGATTGGTCTGTAATAATTGATGTGCATCATGCATGGGAACATATAAGCTCAAGACCATAGATAGACCTTCGGGATCACCCTTCGGTCAACAACACTAGATTTTTAGGACCATTTCAAAATGACCTTAGATGGACCTTAGGTTCCCACACTTAAGAACACAAAGCCCTTACATAGTTCTCATATTATTAGGGAAAAATTAGTGCAAAGAAAATGACCTTAGGTAAAAATCAGAAGGCATTCGAGCAACCAAACCTGGCAGTTCAAACTGCCTTGGTCGACCAAACTGTGGATGGGTCAAAATGTTGACCTAAGTTTGGCAAACCAAACTAAAATGAATTGTTGATTTAGGTGTAATCCCAATAGGTGGGTGAATTGGGTATTTTTAAATTCTTTCAAATTATTTACCACTTAAACCCTATTTCTATATTTAGAAAATTAATCGCAAGGGTTTGAGGTTGATTTAAATTATTATATTAGTGAATGGTTCCCAATTACATATTAAGTGCATGAGAAGTTATTCAACTATACACATATGAAATACGAGTAATGAAGTGTAGTGCGGAAAGTAAAAAGAGTAAGGGAAGAAAGAAAACAAACATAGATTCTACGAGGTTCATCCAACTTAGCCTACGTCCTCGCCTTGAGCAACCCACTCAAGGGTTCCATTAAAATCCCTACTCCTTAAATTAGGACGGAACTTCCCTTACATCCGTTGCTTACAAGAGGCACATCTTCCTTCTCACCTGGTTCACAATCCGAGCCGTGATTACAACGACAATTTTAAATCTGCAAAACAACTCAAGATTCGCTTCTAACAAAGCTAGTGACTACAATCAAAATCCTAACACATATCCATATGATGAAATTTGAAGCTCAATATGTATGTAACAATACAATCGTTAATGAATGAATATGCTTCACCAAATTTGTCTTTTATTTAATCTCCCAAAATATTTGTATGAGTAATAGCTTTGAAGACAACATGCACAAATATGAAATATGATCTTGTTAAAAAAAAAGGTTGTCTTGAATATTATAAATATCTAAATCAATAAGCTTTCTCCCAAATTTTCAAGCACAATATGATCTTGGTAATATGCAAATTAATATATATATATATATATGTATAAAATCTGATTACGAAAGATCAAAACCTAATATAAGATTTTTCAAAAAATATCCCTTAATAATATATAGTTATGAACTTCTAAGGATATTTAATCAAATGGTTTTGAAGTATCAAAAATATCAAGTCTTTAACAAAATACTCACTTGAATCAAAAACTATTTAACCAATGGGAAAACTTTTCTCAAGTAATGGTCTTGTCAAAACAACCTCTATATGTATATGAACACTCAGAATCAATCTCCCTAATAATATTCAATAATACATGATGAGACGAGAAACTCTTGAAAATAATAAATCGATTTACCAAACCTCAATACCAAGTTGAAAATCAAGATGTGTCACTACCAAAAATAAGATTATTAGTGACGGTTCAAAACTGTCACTAATACTCACAAAACCGTCCCTACTAGTATTAGTGACGGTTTTGCAATTATTAGTGATAATTTTCAATTAGTCACTATATTTGTCATTACTAATACTTATTAGTGACAAATTTTTGAAACCATCACTACTAGTAGAGTATTAGTGACGGTTTAAAACCGTCACTAAAAGCCTAACCCCATCACTATAAATTCTACACCGGCTCGACCAAAAATCGTCACTAAAAGCTAGTATTAGTGACGGTTTTAATTCGTCACTAATGCTCATTATTAGTGACGATTTCAAAACCGTTACTATTGCTCTCCAGAACCGTCACTCATGTTACATTATTAACGACGATTTTAAAACTATCGCTATTACTATAACTTTAGTAAAGGTTTTCAAACCGTCACTAATACTAGGCTTTAGTGATGATTTTAAAACCGTCACTGTTGCTCTCTGAAACCGTCATTAATACTATGGTTTTAGTGATGGTTTTAAAACCGTCACTAAAGCCATAGTATTAGTGACGGTTTTAAAGGCTTCACTAAAACTTTTTTAAAAAAGGCAAATTATTAGTAGTGACGGTTTTGAAACAATGACTAATATGCTTTAGTGAGGAATAAAAGCGTCACTTGGTATTAGAGACGGTTTTGAAACCGTCACTTGGTAATAGTGACGGTTTTGAAACCGTCACTAGTACTTAAATTGGACAATTAATGTTAAATTAATTTTTTCCCCAATTATTAATTCCTGTAAAAATCTGTGATTACATTTTCTTAACATTAAACCATAATTGCTAAAAAATTCATAAATTATTCAAAATTCTATTTCAAATTTAAATACAAATATAAATATATTATACAAATTCAAATTCAAATACAAATATATTATACAAATTCAAATTCAAATTCAAATTCAAATTTAAATACAAATACATTATACAAATTCAAATTCAAACACATTTCATCTGTTCAGATAACAAAAAAAGTCAAAAGCTGCATCCATTGTGCACGACATCGTGCTGACGTTGTCACGGCAAACCCTACAAAGTAAGAAAGTTAAAAAAATTAATTTAGTTGGGTGGGTTGGTGGGTGGGGAAGGAACAAATAATGCAATAGCTTGTTGCCAGAAAAGTAGATAAAAAAATCATGGGCAAAAATATCAGGAAAATGAGAACTTGAGCAAGCAAGTGAGGTATAAATTCCAAAACTGGAAAAAAGAATGTTCAAAATTAAATTCAGTTCATTTTAAATTATTATCTTTCACGTTTTGTTTCTTGCACTGAAAATATGTTGTTATAAGGCATCATTGATAGGCATGATTGCACCTTAAGCGTCCTTCTAACACAACAAGCTCTCTTGATTGCAGAATATAAAATCTAATTGTGTGTTTTTAACGGTACCTTAGAGATTTCTCCACAATTTCCATTTCTTTTGGGCTATTTATATAATATTTACTTATATTTTTATAATTTTTTTCTAGTGTTTACGGCTTTATGCTTCCTAGTCTAGATTCAAATCATATAACCAAAAACTTAATAGGGAAGAAACTGTCGACATTTTGTCTAAAACTGTCGACGGTTTTCAATATGTTAGTTAGTTATATGTTATCAGTATGTTAGTTCTGTTAGTTAGCTATTAGTTATGTTAGTTAGTCATCAATTCATGTGTATAAGTGGAGGTCTGATTCATGTAAAAGTGTGCAAGAAATACAATACAAGTTTATGGTTCATTTTTCCTCTCCAAGATTTTGTTTTTCTCTTTATTTTTCTTGTAATACATTCTTTCTTTTATTCTAATTGTGTGTGCTTTTAACAGTACCTTAGAGAGTTCTCCATAATTTCCATTTCTTTTGGGGTATTTACATAATATTTACTTATATTTTTATAAAATTTTCTCTAGTGTTTACGGCTTTACGCTCCCTAGTCTAGATTCAAATCATATAACCAAAAACTTAATACTAGATGAGTTATTTCTATTACTTCATAACATAATCTGATGTAGTTACCTATATTTTTGAATTTCATTTTATCCTATGCATGCATGACTGGGGCTTACTGATTTTTTTTTTCTCCTAATGAAAAAATATGTTGCAAAAAAGAATGTTAAAAAAAATGGAACAAGTATTACATTTTTTCTTTTACGAAATCGCAACGTGTGTGACTACTAGAGTGGCAGCCACCTCATATGGCTGAAGACAAAAAATAATCACAACCGAGTACTGGAACATGAAATGTTTAGTAACAAGTCAGAAAATTTGGAGCTACAATCATTAGAGAGTGATTTGGCACACTTGTTCTCAATGTGAAAAGCATAAATCTAAGTTAAATCTGCTCATGCAGCACAAACAAAATTTTAACGCACAAAAATCCTACATTAAACCCTCTTTTAGCATGGCTCTCATATACGTGTGTGTGTGTGTGTGTGTGTGTGTGTGTGTCCCTCAGTTGTTCAATGTGATAGTTGCAGACACTACCAGTACCTTCTACTTTTTTTTGTAAGAATTATGAATCTAAAAACTCAAAACCTCTAATTATCCATCATCCATGCTTCTTTTGCAAAGTTCATTCATGCACAGCAACATAATAGCTGGTTTCCAAAGGTGATATATATTTAGTATAAAATGAATATATATGTATGTATATATGTATGCAAGGACAAGAAATCAACACTTTTAATATAAAAACTTTAGTAGTAATAAGAACTTAATTTTAAGTGTTTCCAAACAAGCCCTTAGTTGATAGGGATAATATAAAAAGGCAAGGCCTAGAAAATAAGTTTTAGGACAAACTGGAGTTGTGCACTCCAATAGTAGGGTTGTAATGCAGTTGGGGCAGTTGGGTTTTCATCATTTGGTTGGGGCAGTTGTGTTCTCATCATTTGGTTCTATCTTCTTTAGTGATGAGCACCTCTCCATCAGGATTGGTCTTCTTAGTTTAATTTTTCTTTTTTAATTTTATTTTTTCTTTAGGAATGCTTGTCTTTTTTAGGCTGCAACCTCTTTTCCCCTTAGTATATCTTCTTTTACTATTTTTTTTTTTTTTTTTTGAGGACGAGGTATGTCCACAATCCAATTTTGGTACAATAATTTATGGAAGTGACACTTTGGGGTTTAAAGAATAGAAAGATATTATAACACTTTGGGGTTTAAAATAAAATTCCTAGCAAAATTTGGGACAACTTGTGGGCCTCCCTTCACCACACATGCTAGCAATTGCAATTTCATTAAACAGCTGCTATTTTTGTATTGAATTAATGTGTGACATGAATCAAAGGAGGAATATGCAACTAAATGGTTTTCCAACTTGTCCAAGAAAGAAAAGTAAAAAGACAATCAACCATTTTCTCTTGATCTTGAAGATACAAGACAAAACATGTTCCCTACTTTTTTGAAAGGAGGGTAATGATAATGAAGAGGAGGGGATAGGATTACTCACATGCCATTGACCCAGACAACTCCACAATGCAGCAAGCTCTTTGGGCCCTGCAACAGTAGAATTAGTTTATAGGTCAGTTTCATACCAAGATCCCAACTTGTTCAATGCAAAGGGCACATGATTATAATTGTGAAGGGAAATAGAGGCCCTTTACATAGCCAATATACTCAAAAATAGACGCCCCAAAAGCCAGAGAGAGAGTATAGCATCAGCAGAAGCAAAAGAAAAAAACAGTAAAACTTTTATAAAAGAAAGAAAGAAAGAAAACATTATATATATGATGACTCAGTTTATAATATTTACGCAACACTGTGTATCCAAAAAAAATTCTCAATATGTCACTTCTATCATAAATGTAGCCAAGTGTGTAATAATTTAAATGTCATTCTTACAACTATTTTTTTCAATTTACTATAATTATTTTATGAAAAAATAAACTGGAAATATACACTAATTGTGTTTAAATTAAGTGTGTTAAAGAAGCATAGTGTTGAAGAGGTTATCAAAGTTAGTGCCTGCGTGACTCCTATGTTGGAGTGTCTTTGCTACCTTTATCACCTTGGTACCTAAGAAGAGTTGATCCATTAAGGGATTGTAATTTTGGCCTATTGGCTAAGTAACTAGTGTGTACGAGAATACTGCTAAGGCCCTTGGGGATAGCTTGAGTTTGGTTATTAGTGATACCATTTTACATTATCAAAGTGGTTTTTTTTTTTTTTTTTTTTAATAGCTTCAGCTGAGCTAACAATCAACTATAGATCAGAATCCAATCCAAGAGAACAAGTCCCTTCAACCAAGTATCCAAGGGTAGCACCTCACTTAGGCCCCAACACTTCATCTTATATTCTAACTCTCACTTCTCACACCAGAAGTCCAGCAACTGTATGCAAATCTGAAAGTCGTAATAGATCACAAACTTCCATTGTAGAAGTACCAATCCTGCAAGATAATTAAAACACCAACGCAAACCTTCTAGATTAAACCTAAGACACTTCTTCACTAACACACTCCACTAGTTAAAACTCAGGTTTGACTTAGGAACCACCAACATTAGAAACCTGCAAGTACAGAGTGTCAACCATAAATTTAATAAATTTAGAATCATGATAAAACCCTATTCCAACCATCATAGGGACTCAGTAGGAAAAAGAGTCACTAACAAATCACAAAAGATCTAGCAGCCCAATGCAAGATCAGAAAACACTAACAGATCACCATGAGCTTATCCTGAAGGAAACTGAAATTAAATAAACTGCTATCAAGCAAAACAGCCCTCACTACACACTCACAACATTCAAGCCTCCAAACTTCAAACCTGAGCCACCAATAATGAATCACACCAAATACATCTTCCAGCACTACTAGGTTAAGTCTGCATCCCAAATGAACTAATAGCCACCAGATCACAAGCAACCAGCACAAGACACCTAACTTCTCTCATAGAGCCCAAGACACCTAACTTCTCCTGAAATTCTCCTATAGAGCCTAACACACCTAACTTCAAGCCTCAGACCACCATCTATAGTTCAATGCACACTACAGCATCATCAACAGAGGATAGTACAGTTTAATCTAATATCTTTACTACAGGTATTAGAGATAATGATCTTGATGAAATTATGGAGTTAACTGGTTTTTCTCATGGTG
Organism: Malania oleifera; assembly: GCF_029873635.1. NCBI lineage: Eukaryota > Viridiplantae > Streptophyta > Magnoliopsida > Santalales > Ximeniaceae > Malania > Malania oleifera. The sequence continues at coordinate 61,766,521 of NC_080417.1, read as the reverse complement.
AATTTCCCTTTTGTTATTTAGGCATCCCTCTAGCATCGACTAGGTTGAATGCAATGCACTACTCTCCCCTAATTAGTAAGATATCCAATAATATTGGTGCTTGGCCGAAGAATACTATCTCCTATGCAAGGAAAATATAATTAATCAACTCAGTAATTTAGGGTTCAAAGTGCTTTTGGCTTTCACTTTTTCCCATTCCCAGCTCTATCAGAGAGTATATTATTAAGCTGTGTAGGGTGTTTTTATGGGGTGATAGGAAGAAACCCTTGGTGGTCTGGAAGGATGTCTGTTTGCCAAAATAAAAAGGGGGATTAGGATTTTTTTTATCTCAAAACATGGAATATTGGTCATGTACTCCTTGGTTCTCCTTGGTTGGATGATTTGGGTGTGACTTAAGGACATGAGAACATGTATGTCTTCCACTATGATGGAAGAAAATCATTTTGAAGCCTGCTCTAGAAACAAACCAAGGCAAAGAATGCGAGAACACATAAATCTATCTAATATACAACTTCCAAACTTACTAGGTGAGCATAGCATGGCCAAAGGAATCTTCCCCCAATCTGCAGTAAGGAATTTAAAGGATTGCATGCTAAAAGTAGCCTATGTATGCATTATTTGGCTCCAATCAATTTCCCCCAATCTTCTTCACTTATGCATGCATTACTTGGATCCAATCAATTTTTTTTATTATAAATGTATCTGGATGGATGAAGATTTAGAATCAGAAAAATATGGAAAATGTAGTTCTTGTGCGTAGGAAGCTTTGTTACTCTTTGTACGAAGTGATTACTGATTAGGGGAATTTTATACAAGATTTGTCTAGGTTAAATTGCAAATAGGGACAACCATAAAAGAGGGAGGATAAGCATTCTTATGGTACGACTCTGATGAATTTAGTCAAAATAAGATAGTCATATTATGCCCCAAAGACAAACTACCTTTTTATATACCTTCTAATGAGAGGAGTCACCCGCATCACCTGGACAGGATTGGCGCATCATTTGTTCGATCTGCACTTTCCAATTCTTCATAACTTCCATCTCCGCTTCTCGGCTCGACATCTTTTCTTTCAATTACTGGTTCTTCGCTTCCATCATTTGCATCCGGATAACCATCTCCTCCACTTGAGCTTGGGCAGCTCGACGCTCTCGATCAATCTCAGCATGAGATGTCGCACTGAAAGAAGATGATGATGTTGGGGTGACGTATCCACTCCCAAGACCATTAAACCAGCCACCCGTTCGTTGCCCAAGCACCTGAGTGCAGATTTCGTCATCCGTCATTAGTTGACTACCCTTTAAAACGGGTGCATCCCTCAGCTCAAGCATCTTTGCCTATTTTCAGTCATGAAAATGAAGAAATAAGAATACAACTGATGTTTTGAATAAAATAATAAACTAAATAATTTTCTTGACTTACATGTTTCCTCTGCGCACCCTGGCACCCCTCCCCCGATGGCCTCTAATGTGTTCTCTAATACAGATCCAGCGTTGACTCTAGGTCGCCAGTGACCGGATCACACTACATTATCATAAAAAAGTTCATTAGTATTAATTCAGCGGTGTCAATATAGATAACACTTGTCAGATAATGGTCAGATAGTTTCCTAGCAATTACCTTTCGATGATTGACGAATAATTTTGAGCCAGCACAATGCGTCGTATCTAGTTTGCTGCGATTTGCAGCATTTTTTTCATAGATAGCCTACAAAATAGATGTAATGACTTTTTATTAGTCACATAAATATGAAAAAGTAGTTATTGTAATTAATAGAAACATAGCACATGATAGTTAGGGTTGTGAAAATGGCGACACACCACCCGCCAATCCTCTAGGGAGATCTTATCGTATGGGTGCGCTTCTGCCTCACCTCCCATCTCCCTAAAATGGTTGTGCATTTTGCTGCAATTGGTCTTAAACCAAGAGCACAATTGCATGTTCATCGACTTTTTGACATAGTCTGCGGTGAAAATGTCCATATCAAATTCTTCCTGTATATGAAATATATATTGAATGTTAGAGAATCTTTTGAGTAATATATTAAAAGTGAAAGAAATGTTTTAGGGTTACTTGCTAAGATGCGCTCATATAGAACCAAGCATTCAGCCTCTGTCACCTTTGGCCAGGTGAAGCAGGTGATTGAAGCATATTGGCGACATATAATGCCAAGCTCCTATGACCAGGCTGTGCACCAATCGTCAAGTGGGGCCGTAAAGCCTGGAGGAATGTCGATACGGATCAGCCACCTAGTCCTCTACAGGTGCTTCTTTAGCGCAACATTCTTCGCTGCACCACATCCTGAACTCGTTGATTGTGTCATAGAGGTCGATGTTGAAAGAAGAGTTAAAGAACAATAAGATAATCATACACGTGAAAGAAGAGTTAAAGAACAATAAGATACTCATGCACATGAAATGACAATAAATATACTATGCTAAATAAAATACTCGTAACCTTACCAATGCTGCTTATTATAGTCGGCAACTCACCCTAATCTTTATCCCCAACTGGTGGATACATGTTGGGCTGGGGTCCCGAGGGCTCAGATGGTGCCACATTAGCACCGACATGCTCAGTCGCTCTCAAGGATGACCCATCATCCTCGCAGGATGATGTCATGGATAGCCTAGATTGAAGTAAGCGACGACGACCTCTCGATGCCATGTCTGCAAAATAATTCACAAGTAAATATAAGAAGATTGGATATTAGATGGATGCACAGTAAATATATTTTCACTTATTTTCACATGTCAAATACATGGTGACAATATAACACGCTTACCCCCTATACGTCCCCAATATCAATATCATCCTCACTTTGTAGAGTGGCTTCCTCTTCACTACAGTACTCAACCATAGTTTCATCTTCCCCATCAATTTCATCATTGTCGATGAAGTCGACATGTACAGAGGGTTCAATTCTAATATCAGCAGTTCCTAAGTTTTCTACCGTGGCACCATCCCTATTTAATGGTTTAGGATCGGCTCCTTCCTCGGCAACATCGATAGCAGAGTGCGTTGCTACACTAACAGATGGCTAATCTTCTTGGAAAGCATCATTGCTAACACTCTTCTCCCCATCTGCGACTTCTATAATATCATACAAACTTCAAGGAGGAATTTTTTGGGCCACATGCCATTCACCCTTTAATTTTGTGTCCTCAAGGTATAACACTTGTTCTACCTACGTTGCAAGCAAAAAAGGGTCATTTTGATACCATGTTTTACTAAAATTGACACTAGTAAAGTAGGCATCTGTATTTATCCCACTCTTTTTATTGCTAATGTCTTACTAGGTACACTTAAAGATGTGGACAAGTTTGTTAGCTCCATAGTGAAGCTCTAGAATGTCATCCAACACACTAAAGTAGTCAATTTCCTTATCTCCTTCTGTGCCTAGCACCGCAACTCCACAATTTTGGGTTCTTCTATGCAGTTCGAGGGACTTCATATGAAATCATAAGTCGTTGACAATGCAACCGTTGTAGAGGTTAACTCGTTGATCAGGACCACATGCGAACGCGTACAAATCTTTACTTGTTGTTGGTTCTTTATTATAATACATGACTTTCATCTATTAATTACAAAGGACTTTAGATGAGTAAACCATCAATATTGAAAATGTACATTTTAGCGAACTCGGGCAGTAGTTGTTACTTACACGGCAGCCAAACCAATTGACAAATTCCTTCTTATGTCTTTCGTCAACATTCCTTTCATTTTAGGCCAAAAGTTCAGCTTTATGTTTGCTATATGTAACAATAGTACATGTTAATGTCAACTAAGTATATATGCATATGTAAATACAATGCAAAGTAAGGAGTTTTGAACCACGTACTCGATATATGGAATAGTTATTACAATTATTGAGGACGTAAAAATGGGCCTTTCGTAGGTCGTCCATATCAATGAAATCATAAACTTGTGCACTGAATGACCGAACATTTCCTCGAAATATAGAGCTCCCCGATTCTTCATCTTTGACATTAATAGCATGAACGTTTGCATTTCGCTCCTCACAAGTGAACCTTGTTTCAATATCATGTAGATACATTGAGCAAAATGTAAGACATTCACTGTCAATCTATGGCTCAATGATTGAACCTTTTAGTCGTGCCTTATTGCACATATACCCCTTCAAAGTGGATAAAAACCTATGCATGTTACATAGCATTAGTGACTTGAAAAAAAAAAAAAAAAAAAGAGGAAATCATGTGAACATTGTAAGACTTTATAATTTACCTCTCAATAGGATACATCCAACGATATTGGACCAGTCCTCCAATTATGGCCTCCATTGGTAAATGGACAGCTAGGTGGACCATCACATCAAAGGATGTTGGTGAAAATATTTTCTCCAACTTGCATAGTATGATCACAATGTCCTCCGCTAACTGTTCAAGTATGTTTACACTCAATTTCTTGGAGAACAACTATCAAAAGAAGATCCCCAATTCAATAAGCACCAAGCAAACATCTTCGGTTAAGTGTCCATGAAGGAAAAAGGGTAGAACTCGTTGCAAAAGGACGTGACAGTCATTACTTTTCATTCCTAACATCTTCCCTTCCTTCGTGCTTATGCATCGAGTTATGCTCGATGCATATCCATCACAGAATTTCATTTATTTCAACCATTTGAAGAAATTATTCTTCTTATCTTTCAAAAATGTGTAACAGGCTGATGGCATGAGAAGTTTGTCCCCATCACGAATCAGATGCAACTTAGGTCGTATTCCCATATCTTCCATATCCCGACGAGCATTTGCGTTGTCCTTTGTCTTCCCATTTATATCCAGCAATGTACAAATGACATTCTCACAAATGTTCTTCCCGATGTGCATGACATTCAAGTTGTGGCGTAGTGGAAGATCTTTCTAGTATGAAAACTCAAAGAAGATGCTTCTCTTTGTCCAATTTAACTCCCACTCAGCGCGTTTTCTTGTTCTACTGTTAGGTGATTTCCCAAATTTCGTATCTCTGATCAACCTGAGATGGTTTAATATCTCTTCCCCACTTAGTCGATTTGGTTGCAACCTTCGTTTAAGTTTTCCATTAAAGCTTCTGATACCACGAGTCCTCCAAAGATGTCCAGGTCGTAAAAAATGACGATGACACATAAAACATAAGTTGCGTCCATGCTTTAAGGATAAGGACCCAACATCCTTATTACACATTGGGCATGCCAAGTAACCTTTTGAGCTCCATCTTGACAGATTGCCGTAGGCGGGGAAATCATTAATTGTCCACAACAGTACAACATGCATCTGAAATGTTGTCCCGGTTTCCACATCAAATGTCTCCACTCCTTTTTCCCATAGTTCTTTCAACTCATCAGTTAATGGCCTCAAGTACACATCAATATCATTACCAGGTGCCCTCAGTCCGAGAATAAGCAAAGACATATAAATGAAGGGATCTTTCATACATCACCATGGCGACATATTGGATGGCATCATCATAACTGGCCACATGCTATATGGGTTGCTCATGTTACCAAAAGGATTGAACTCATCTGAAGCAAGGCCAAGTCTAATATTGCGAGGATCACTAGCAAACCACGGATGCATTTTATCAAACTTTGCCCAAGCTTCCAAGTCCGCTGGATGGCTAAGGGTGTTTTATTCTTGAAGATGTTTCTCTTTATGCCATCTCATATCTGTAGCAGTCTTTCTACACATGTACAATTGTTGCAATCGTGGTATTAATGGACATTATCGCAAAACTTTTAGGGGATCTTTTTACCCTTCTTCTGATTAGTTGTATACCTCATTTCACCACCTTATGGACACTCATTCGCATTTTCATGTTCACCATAAAAGAGTGCACAATCATACCTACATGCATCTATTGTAGTGTAACCGAGACCCAATCCACATATGTATGTCTTTGCTTCATAAAAGGACTTTAGAAGTGTTTCACCATCAGGAAGTGCTACCTTAATAAGGCTTAAATGCATGTTGAATGCGCTCTGAGATAACTCATGCATTGTCTTTTCATGAAGCAACTTTATCAAGAACTCTAATTTTGAGAACTTTGTACAATTTCGATATAGGGGCACTAGTGCATCCCTCACGAGATTAGAAAATGGTTTACCAAGTCGACTTAACGTACTAGGATCGCAAGGTATGGTATCTACTAAAGTAGATTCATCACCAATAGGCGACACACTGACGTCTTCCGTGTCCACTGCAATCCCCCTTTGTAAGTCACCTAACATTTCGATTAACCCTTCCGAATGTGTATCACCACCTACAACATTTGACCCCTCATCTTCATCGTCATCATCATCGCTGTGAACTGCGTAATCTTCACCGTGGAACAGCCATGTTGTGCACCTTCTCTCCATTCCAAAGTCTAATAAATGTGTATGAACCAAATCAATGTGTTTGAATGTTATGTTTTGGCATTTCTTGCAAGGACACCTTATTCTACTAGCACTGTCAGCACAAGGACGCACAAACTCTATGAAATCATGTACTCCTTTCACGTATTTTGGCAAAAACCTACCCCAAGCGTTCATCCAACTCTTATCCATATTCATTAATTCCCTATAACATGTTCAAGTAAACGGTGTTAATTACATTGTCAGAATGTTTATGATGCAAGCATTGTGAATCTTATAATCAACCACCTTCCGTGTAAAGGGTACAGATCCTATCCCATTCAGGAATGTTGCAATTACATTGCGATCAATCACTCAAATTCCTTCGTCATAGTCATTATAAATTTCAACAGCATCTCCCCATGGCTCTCCAAGTACACGAGATGGGGGAAGTGCACATCACCTACTAGTTTTCCATCACTAACAAATTATCACCACACCCCACTATGCACCCAGAGAACACAAGTAGAGATGCAGTCGAAATATATAATGACAATGAATAAAGCGTGAGCGATGACAACAATGTAAATACAATTCTCTAAACTGTCCACATTGGACAATTCAATAATGGTTGAAATACAAACATCACTAAGCGTAAATGAAACAAATAATCAACATGTTCAATTGATTATTAGTCTACATAATGTGACTAATAATCAATTGAATTTTAACAATTGATTTGTCTCACATGTACGATGAGGCATGAATGTATACTAACCATTCTTGAACGGGTCTAAGCTTCAATGCACACATGAAATGACAATAATTAATTTTGCATAAGGAGCTCGTGATAAGTAGGCAAGGCATAAGCCTTATGGCATTAAGGTGTAAACCTTTTGAGAATTCCAATTTTTAGATAAAAATACATAAATAAATTACATGTACTTTAAAAATAAGGAAAAAACAACATAATTATAAATGCAATGTAAAAAATAAATATACTTTTAAACTATTTTTTAGTCATTCAAAATACTAACTTAATTCATTAAGTAAATCAAGCCAAGAGAAAGTTATAAAATTGCAAAGTTCATATTACTTTCAAGATTTATGATACAACTCCCAATTATTTTGGAAAGGTTGAGGCTTAAGAGTTTTAGAGATCAACTCATATTAGAACATTAACTTTATATAGACATGTAGTTAAAATTTTCCAGCCAAATCTAAACTTGAGCTTCATGCACCCCAAAAGGCTTAAAAAAAAGGAAAAAAGAAAAAGAAAAAAAGGGCCACAAAAATAGTGTCTTTCATACAAATGAGCCTTTTTAGGATTTCAAATTTTGGACTCGGCCTCAAGAAGTTTTAGGATTTCAAATTTTGGCTTGCTGCCATTCTTAATATTGGGGCTCACTATATGGAGGGCTTCAAATAATTACAAAAATACTAACTAAAAAAAGTCTCCTGAGCATTTAGTGAGGGTAGAGGGTGAGGATCGTACTAGTGTACACCATTGTGGACTAACAAAACTAGAAAATGTGAATCTGAAAAATTGGTCCAAATTAGATTCCTACCTTTGAATCAAGAATCAATTATTTATAGAGAAAATATTCGGGATCCCCTATTGGCCATCACTTAGGGTAGTTAAGTTTTTGAGAATTATAAAGAGAAGATCCTTTATCACCTTAGATCCTTCGAATCGAAAAATATATGTGCTTTCTTGATTGTGGGCAAGTTAAAAAAAAAAAGTCACTTTTCATACCTTACTAATTTAAACCTACTTCATGTTAGAGACCGTGAGTTAAATATTCTAACCCCATCAAGTAAGAGTTACTTCACAAAATCAAATAAGTAGTACATACTTGTACTAATCCTATTAAATGAGAGTTACTTTCATAAAATCAGAGTCGTGCCCATTTGTACTCTCTCTATGTAGTTGTGCTTTGATGGATGACATATTAACATGGATTTGTTATAGGTGAAGAATAAAAGAGAGCAAGATATCCTAACCTTGCCCCAATCATTTGAATTTATGATAGAGGAGTGAATCAAACTAGACTGAACTAGCTAGGATTGCTATGCAGTCTCATATTTGGATGGTAATGGTAAAACTAACATAGGCTAACTACTAAAAAATACTAAATCAAACTAGACTGAACTAGCTAGGATTGCTATGCAGTCTCATATTTGGATGGTAATGGTAAAACTAACATAGGCTAACTACTAAAAAATACTAAAATACCCTTTAGTTTTGGGTAGTAAGCTTTTGTTTCCTTCTTCTCACGTTTGTCTGCAACAATAATGGAGGGCTCTCCAAACAAATGAATCTATAGAATATTCAACAGCAAAGAAAGAAGGATGCTGGGGCTTTTTCTTATGGAAGTAGGACTCCTAGATCAGGAGTGGAAAAAGTACCGCATTGACGCCTAATCAAAGCTTCAAATCATTAGAAAATCTCCATTGACGCCTCATGGAAGATTCAAGTTAGTGAAAAATCTCCATTGAAGGGATCAAAGAGGAGCGATTTTTGTTTTTAATCATTGATCGTCTCTAAAAAATAAAATTGAACACAAAGAGCAGCAGCAGTAGCTTACCATGGAAGAACAGAGAGGAGAGGCGGATCTGCGTAGAAGTTGTGGGCGGAGACGCTGTGGGTGGTGGTGGCGGGCGGATACGCTGTCGGCGAAGACGCTGTGGGCAAAGATGCTGTGGACGGTGGCGAAAGGTAGAGACACTGTGGGCGGCGGCGAAAGGCAGAGACGCTCTCCTTTGTGGGCGATGGCTTGAGTAGCGAGGAGGGAGGGGCAAGAGTGAGGAGTGAGGAGCAAGGAGGAAGGAGGGGCAGGAAGGAAGAGGGATTATGAAAATTGGGGATTTTAGATTTTGAGGGACTGGTGGGAAGAGAAGGGATTTTAGGTTTTGAGCTAAATAAAAGGACAATTAGTGACAATTTTTAAAATCGTCACTAATACCCTTAACTAATATTTTTCTATATATTTAAAAAAAAAAAACTAGTAGTGACAATTTCAAAACCGTCACTAATATCCTATTATTATTGACGATTCTCCCAAACCGTCACTAATACCCTTAAATAATTTTTTTTCTATATTTTTTATATAAAAACAGTAGTAGTGACGGTTTCAAAACCATCACTAACACCCTATTATTAGTGACGGTTCTCCAAAACCGTCACTAATACCCTTAACTAATTTTTTCCATATTTTTTAAATAAAAACAGTAGTAGTGACGATTTCAAAACCGTCACTAATACCCTATTAGTAGTGACAGTTCTCCCAAACCGTCACTAATAACCTTAACTAATTTTTTCTATATTTTTTAAACTAAAACACTAGTAGTGACAGTTCTCTCAAACCGTCACTAATACCCTTAACTAACTTTTTTCTATATTTTTTAAATAAAAACACTAGTAGTGACGGTTTCAAAACCGTCACTAATACCCTATTATTAGTGACGGCTCTCCCAAACCGTTACTAATACCCATAACTAATTTTTTTTCTATATTTTTTAAATCAAAACACTAGTAGTGACGGTTTCAAAACCATCACTAATACCGCATTATTAATGACGATTCTCCCAAACTGTCACTAATACTCTTAACTATTTTTTTTTTTATTCATAAATATTGGTAGCAATGGTTTGTTAATTGTCACTAATAAAAGACTTTTAATGACGAATTTAATCCATCACCAATACCCTAGAATCATTGCTAATATTTTCTCGAAAAAATTTTCGCGTGAAAATTGTTACCGCGTTGTTTTTAGTGACGAAAGTATTAGTGACGGTTTAAAACCGTCACTAATGCTTACATTATTAGTGACTGTTCTTAAAAACCATCACTAATACCAACTTTTAGTGACGAAATTGAATTTGTCACTAATACTTTCGTCACTAAAACCAGTTTTTTGTTGTGTGTAAATGAAATCCCTTTGTTTTTCTAAGTTGATTTGCCCATGCTTGATGAGTATAAGTTGGAGTGCAAGTAATCGTATAGCAATAAGTTCAAATCTCTTAATTATATTCCAACAAGATGCTCTCCTCTCTTTTCATTTATCTTGGCTCCAGCACTAGGGTTTAGATATTCAATATATAGGTATCTTGCCCTTAGAATAAATCTCAACCGTTGGATCAAAAAATAATTCGCAAGTTCTCTCATTAAAAATTAAAATTTTAAACTTTCCCGTAGGTTTAAATGACTAAGGGTAAAGGCCCTAATGACTGAAGTTCCTTAGAACTTCAAAAAATTAACCTGGACACAGGGTCAGATGATTGAAGTTAGGGTTCAGTCTTCTTAAGTGTTAGGTTCAGATGACTAAAGTCTGAGTTCAGTCTTCTAAGGTGCTTCTACCAGGTTCTGTGTTTCACCATTAATTCTTCGAGCGACTGAACTTAATCTTTGTTCTTCTGAAGAAATTTTTCATATGACTGAGCTTAACTTCGGTCTTTGGAAGTTGCATTTTCAAGTGACTGAACGTTGAGTTCGATCTTCTAAAGTGACCAATTACTGGATTTTTCTTTTTAGTTCAAAAAATATACTTTGCTCACTTTCTTGGCTCTTTTATAAAAATATTTTTCAGGGTTTTTAAAATATTTCTAAGTCCATAAATATCCCCTAATGATGTTCATGAGATGCATAAGTAGTAAGGTCATTCTAGGGTATATGTTGAGCCTCAAATTAAATCATATGAAGTATGTGAATACGTAAGTCCTAAGAACCCATTCCCATGATGATCTTGAACTTGTCGCTTGCATCTTCATTCTTCTACTCTTTCAGTTCCATGGATTGTTCCAAGATATGCATGCTTTAATCATCATGGCTTCCATGACTTGTCATCCTTCCATGCATGCTATATATTATTCCTATTCACAATCTCAATGCACAGATCAAATACCAAGTGATTTGTCATTATCAAAATAGGATTGGTTTCATAGAGTCAACAATCTCTTCCTTTTTTATGATGACAAATACACGAGCAAAAATATATAATGGGTTATGCTTAACAAGGCTCTCCCTCAAATAATGCATCAAATATTTAGCAAATGAAAATATGCTCATGCCAAATGAAATATGCTCATGTTCATACATAAGTTGTTTAGCCTGATTCTTCTCCAATAGCCTGATTCTTCTCCCCCTTTACACAATTAGTTTTGCCAACAATTTTGCTATTCTTCTCCCCCTTTACACAATTAGTTGTGCCAACAATTTTTGCTCCTAATTTTTCTCCCCCTTTTGACATCAACAAAAAAGTGTATAACAAAGTATTACATGAGTGGATAGAATCATATAATCTTCTCCCCTTTTTAATCTTAAAGTTAAGAACTTATTCAACTTTCAGATTTGACTTAATGTACTTCTCCCCCTTGCTAGTGTAGAAAGCTGTGTTGCTGAATGTAAATTGCAATGTGAACATACACAGTGTTGCAAATTTCTAAGATTATGTGATGATTAACATATGGAAATCAATAAACTTTTATCATGATGTGAGTGTAATACCAAATGCTAACAAATGTGAACAAATGTTAATACCAAATGCTAACTAATGTGATACTGAATGGGAGCAAATGAGTAAAATTGAAAGTTTTAATCAATTTTGAATATTAAGTGACGTCGCTCCCCTTGAATTATATCATCTAATATAATTTTAAGCAACTTCTCAACTATGCATCAGACCTAATTCATGCCTAATTTGGATAAACCTATCTTCTACAAGTGGTTTTGTGAATATGTCTGCCCATTGTTCATCTGTTCATACAAACTCAAGTGTCACATCTCCTTTTTGCACATGATCACGAAGAAAGTGATGTCTTATTTCTATATGTTTCGTTCATGAATGTAATATGAGATTATTTGAGATGTTTATTACACTCATATTATCACATCTTATAGGAATCGTATCATAGCTTAATCCAAAATTCGTCAATTGTTGCTTCATGTATAGAGTTTGAGCACAACAACTTCCTACCGCTATGTATTCAGCCTCAGCTGTGGAAAGAGCTACTGAATTTTGCTTCTTGGAAAACCAAAAGAGTAACAAATGTCCTAAGAAATTACATGTACCACTCATACTCTTCCTATCCACTTTGCTACCAGCAAAATCAACATCTGAATAGCTGATAATCTCAAAAGATGTACACTTAGGATACCATAACCCAAATTCAACGGTTCCTATCAGGTATCTAAGTTTTCGTTTGACAACTAACAAATGTGACTCTTTTGGTGCAACTTGAAATCTTACACACATACGCTAAACATTACATCAGATCGGCTGGTAGTCAGATAAAGTAAGCTACCGATCATTCCACGATAAAGCTTGACATCTACTGGTATACCTTGTTCATTTTTGTCTAATTTCAATGAAGAGCTTATAGGTGTTCCTAGTATTTTTCCATCTTCCATATTAAACTTTTTGAGTAGATCTCTAATGTACTTCGATTGATTTATAAAATTTCCATGTTTCGCTTGTTTGATCTGAAGTCCTAGGAAGAAATTTAGTTCACCCACCATGCTCATCTCAAATTCATTTTGCATACTTCTAGCAAACTCATTGCACAAGTCTTTATCTGTGGCTCCGAATATGATATCATCTACATATACTTGAACTAGGAGCATATCATTTTTCTTGGACTTTATGAAAAGAGTTGAGTCTATCCTTCCTTTGATAAATCCATTTTCTAGTAGAAAACCGCTTAACCTTTCAAGCCAAGCTCTAGGAGCTTGCTTTAAACCGTATAGGGCTTTTGTCAATCTATACACATGATCTGGATTCTTATGGTTTTCAAAGCCTAGGGGTTGTTCTACATACACTTCTTCACTTATGTAGCCATTTAAAAATGCGCTTTTGACATCCATTTGATATAGCTTGAAGTCCTTAAAAGCAACATCGGCTAAAAGCATTCGAATGACTTCCATTCTAGCTACAGGTGCAAAGGTTTCTTCAAAATCTATTCCTTCTTCCTAGTTATATCCCTGAGCTACTAGTCTTGTCTTATTTCTAACAATTATCCCATGTTCATCTTTCTTGTTCTTATATATCCATTTTGTTCCAATAATTGTCTTATCCTCAGGTCTAGGAACTAATGTCCATACTTTGTTTCTTTCAAACTGGTTTAAATCTTCTTGCATGGACAACACCCATGATTCATCCTCAATTGCTTCACTTACATTCCTAGGTTGTATTGAGATAGAAAGGCAAAGTGACTCATCATATTCCTAAGTGAGGATCATGTGGCTACTCCACATAATGGTTCACCAATTATTTGATCAATGGGGTGATTCTTTACGTATTTCCATTCTTTAGGTGGTTCATTAACCTCATTTTAAATTTGGTTAGTTTCAATAGATGGTTCCTTAATTTCATTTTTCTTTCCTGAATCATCTTTGATGGATAGTTCTTCAAATTCCTTATTTATCTTAATTTCATCTTCATCGGTCCTTTTAGAGAAGGGATTTAACTCATCGAACACAACCTGAATGGATTCTATAATGGATAATGTGCATTTTTTCTATACTCTATAGGCTTTACTATCTAAGGCATACCCTAGGAAGGTACCTTCATCTTATTTCACATCAAACTTTCCTAAATATTCATTGTCTCTAAGCACAAAACATTTACAGCCAATGATATGAAAATATGATATGTTTGGTCCATGGCCATTCCATAATTCGTACGGAGTCTTATTAAGAGATGGTCTAATCAAAACTCTATTTAGGACATAGCAGGTGGTATTTACTACCTCAACTCAGAAGTACTTAGGTAGTTTATGTTCATTAAGCATAGTTCTGGCCATTTCTTGTATAGACCTATTCTTCTTTTCAACTAAACCATTCTACTGTGGGGTTCTAGGAGTCGAAAAATTATAAGCTATTCCTAATGAATTGTACTAGTCTTCCATGCCTTGATTTTTAAATTTTCTACCCGTATCACTTTGAATTTTAGTGATAGTATATCCCTTTTCATTTTGGATTTTCTTGCACAGGTTTATGAATTGTTCACACGCTTCATTTTTGTGACCTAAGAATAGTACCCATGTATATCTTGAGTAATCATCGACTATGAAAAATGCATATGATTTTCCTCCTAAACTCTAAATTGGATTTGGACCAAATAAATCTAAGTGTAGCATTTGAAGTGGCCTAGTGGTAGAGATTTCTTTCTTCTTCTTAAAGCTTGTTCTTACTTGTTTTCCTAGTTGACAAGCCTCACAAATTTTATCTTTGATGAATTTTGTCTTAGGCAATCCCTTAACTAAGTCTCCCTTAACTACTTTAGATATTAAGTCCATGTTAGCGTGTCCTAGTCTCCTATGCCAAATCCAACTAATTTCATTCATAACATAAAAGCATGTCACACTCTGTGAGGTTAAGTTATCAAAACTTGTGGTATATACGTTTTCATGACACTCAGTAGTGAATAGTGTCTTATTATCAGGTTTGTGTTTAACAATGCACTTGTCATGTTCAAAAGACACTCTGTAACCTTTATCACATAGTTGGCTTATACTCAATAAGTTGTGCTTTAAACCATCAAACAGTAAAACATCATCTATAATTCGTGATGAATCGTTACCAACTTTACCTACACCTGTGATCCTTCCCTTAGCATTTTCCCCAAAAGTTACAAATTCTTCATCCTTGGGTGTGATGGATGTGAACTTTGCTTTATCCCCGGTCATTTTGTGTGAACATTCGCTATCCATATACCATCTATCTTTTGAGGAGGATGATCTTAAGAATATCTACAAGACGCAATTAGATAACTACTTTTGGTACCCATATTTTCTTGTGTCCATGGGGGTTAGTACTAGATTCTCCTTTGACCTTCCAGACTTTCTTAATTTTGACATCTTTATTTTTTATAGGACAATCAAATTTTATATGACCCAACCTCTTACATTTAAAACATGTAGCATTTTTATGATAGTCTTTAGATGGAACATATGATTTTGACTCTCTTACAAAATATCCCATGTAAAGGTGTCTTCGTTGTATGTTATCCTCTCCATTATAACGATGACCTTCCTTTTCTAGGGAGTTTCTTTGAATTCCAAGGAGTTTTTCAAAATTAGTTTGTCCTTATGTAAACTTACCAATAATCTTAGATTTGTCTTTCAAATTCTTTTCTAACTCCTCAATTTTCAAGTCCTTGTCTTTCATGAGAGATGCATGAGTTTAACTTTGACATTCAACTAAACTTGAAAGTTCTTTGACTTTATTTTTCCAATCATAAAATTTTTTAGTTTTTTTCTCAAGCATTTTAATAGTGTACAAATATTCTTGTTTTAGTTCATCATATGAAAATATGTCATTCTCATTTTCAGAATCACAAGAATAATGAGAAGATGATGAGAATGATGATTGTACCTCAAGGTCATCATGTGCCATTAGACACAAATTTGCAATCTCGTCATCACTGGATTCAGATTCTGAAAAAACTTGCGTTGTGCGTATCCCAACCGACTTTTAGCGCCTTCTTCTTTTTCTTGGAGGCTTTCATTAGTTTGGGAAACTCAGGCTTTATGTGTCCAACCTCTCTGTAGTTGTAGCATGTTGGTGGATCTTCCTTATTTTTCTTCATGCTTGACTCTCCTCTTTTTAATTCTGAGTTCTAGAAATTTTTGTTGAACTTCTTATTCTTCTTCAAGAAATTCCTCAACTTCTTTGTTAGCAAGGCCATGTCGTCATCTGATTCTGAATCACTTCCCTCACTGGAGCAGTGAGATGATGCCTTAGGTACATTTACTCACCTTCAGCTTTAGGTACATTTACTTTATCAAATACTTTCATGGGAGCATGATTTCCCTTAGTAACTATTTTCCATACCTTCCAATCTACATTTAACAGGTATATGATCATCCTACGTTTCCAATAGGTGTAATTTACACCACAGAAAATAAGTGGTCTAATAGATAAGTGTCCCTCACCCAATGGCGTTACATCAATGTGCGTCATGTGAACTTTTTACAAATCAACAATTATGTCTATGTAAACCTGCTCTGATACCAAATGTTGATTTAGGTGTAACCCCAAGAGTGGGTGAATTGGGTACTTTTAAATTCTTTCAGATTATTTACCACTTAAACCCTATTTCTAAATTTAACAAATTAATCGTAGGGTTTTGAGGTTGATTTAAATTATTATATTAGTGAATGGTTCCCAATTACTTATTAAGTGTTTGAGAAGTTATTCAACCATACAC
Source organism: Malania oleifera (assembly GCF_029873635.1). Classification (NCBI taxonomy): domain Eukaryota; kingdom Viridiplantae; phylum Streptophyta; class Magnoliopsida; order Santalales; family Ximeniaceae; genus Malania; species Malania oleifera. Next base: position 61,749,988 of record NC_080417.1, on the reverse strand, counting down.
ACATGAAATACGAGTAATGAAGTGTAGTGCGAAAAGTAAAAATAGTAGTGGAACAGAGAAAACAAACACAGATTTTACAAGGTTCATCTAACTCAGCCTATGTCCTCGCCTTGAGCAACCCACTCAACGATTCCACTAAAATCCCTGCTCCTTAAACTTGGACTGAGCTTCCCTTACGTCCACTACTTACAAAAGGCACAGCTTTCTCCTCACCCAATTCACAAACCAAAGTATGATTACAATGAAAATTTTAAATCTACAAAACATCTCAAGATTTGCTTCAAACAAAGCTAGTGAGTACAATCAAAATCCTAACACATATCCATGTGATGAAACTTGAAGCTCAATATGTATGTAACAATACAATCGTTAATAAATGAATACACTTCACCAAATATGTCTTTTATCTAATCTCCCAAAATATTTGTATGAGTAATAGCTTTGAAGACAAGATGCACAAATATCAAATATGATCTTGTTAAAAAAAAAGGTTGTCTTGAATATTATAAAGATCTAAATCAGTAAGCTTTCTCCCAAATTTTCAAGCACAATATGATCTTTGTAATATGCAAATTAATATATATATATATATATATATATATAATCTGATTACCAAAGATCAAAATCTAATATAAGATTTTTCAGAAAATGTCCCTTAATAATATATAGTTATGAACTTCTAAGGATATCTAATCAAATGGTTTTGAAGTATCAAAAATATAAAGTCTTTAACTAAATACTCACTTGTATCTAAAACTATTTAACCAATGGAAAAACTTTTTTTAAGTAATGATCTTTTCAAAACAACCTCTATATGCATATGAACACTCAAGATCAATCTCTCTAATAATATTCAATAATAGATGATGAGATGAGAAACTTTTGAAAATAATAAATCGATTTACCAAACCTCTATACCAAGTTAAAATCAATATGTGTAAATGAAATTCCTTTGTTTTTCCGAGTTGTTTTTCCCAAGCTTGATAAGTATAAGTTGGAGTACAGGCAATCGTATACAAATATGTTCAAATCTCTCAATTCTATTCCAACAATATGTTCTCTTCTCTTCTCGTTTATCTTGGCTCCTGCACTAGGGTATAGACGTTCAATATATAGGTATCTTGCCCTTAGAATAAATCTCAACCGTTGGATCAAAAAATAATTCGCAAGTTCTCTCATTAAAAATTAAATTTTTAAACTTTCTCGCAAGTTCAGATGACTAAGGGTAAAGGCCCAGACGACTAAAACTCCTTATAGCTTCGAAAAATTAACTTGGACACAGAGTCAGACGACTTAAGTCTGAGTTCAGTCTTCTGAGGTGCTTCTACCAGGTTCTATGTTTCACCATTAATTCTTCAGGTGACTAAACTTAATCTTCGGTCTTCCGAAGAAATTCTTTAAACGACTCAGCTTAACTTCGATCTTTTGAAATTGCATCTTCGGGCGACTGAACATTGAGTTTGGTCTATTGAAGTGACCAATTCGTAAATTTTTATTTTTAGTTCAAAAAATCTGCTTTGCTCTCTTTCTTGGCTCTTTTATAAAAAAATTTTCGAAGGTTTTAAAAATATTTCTAAGTCCAAAAGTATCCCCTAATGATGTTCATGAGATGCATGAGTCCTAAGGTCATTCTAGGGTATATGTTGAGCCTTAAAAATAAATCATATGAAGTATGTGAATACATAAGTTCTAAGTACCCATTCCCATGACGATCTTGAACTTGTCGTTTGCATCTTCATTCTTCTACTCTTTTAGTTTCAAGGATTGTGCCAAGATATGTATGCTTTAATCTTCATGGCTTCCATGACTTGTCACCCTTCTGTGCATGCTATATATTGTTCCTGTTCACAATCTCAATGCACAAATCAAATACCAAGTGATTTGTCATTATCAAAACAGGATTGGACTCATAGAGTCAACATGAACGTATCTTCCATGGGCAACCGAACCTGTGTCAGGACCTTTCCCACCTACTCAATGACTCACTCAAAAAATGAGCAGCTCGAAAGCTATCCCAAGTATAGAAGTTACGTCGTGTAATATTAAGCCCAAGGGCTAGATCGTCTCCTCAGGGAATGCGTTTCAATCTCAAATTTTAATTTCTTCCAATCGAAATTAAAAAGGTACTGAACTCAGTTCAGATTCAGGTTTTCAAGATTGTGGAGACTTAAATGAAAACACAAATTAAAGTCCTAAAACTATCACGCACGGAATTAAATAACAATAATGAAAACCTTAGTCTACTTAAGGAAACACTAGATCATACTAACTAAAAATGGAAACTTTAAACATGGAATTAAAATAACAATAATGAAAACCCTAGTTTACTTAAGGAAACAATGGGACATGCGTTAATTAAAAATGGCAACCTAGAACATGGAATTAAAAACACACAATGGAAACTAAACTAGACACATACTAAAAAAAAAACCGAACCTACTAAAAATCGAACCTTTAGCACAATTAAAAGATCAAATCAAGACTCACAATTTAAATGCAAACATGAATTCAACGGAAATTTAAAAAACGTAAACAATAACGGAACACAATAAAAACACAACCTTTACTAATCATAGACCCTAACTAAATCGAATTTCGACAAAAAAAAAATATCTGAATTTAATTAAGAATGCTAAATTAAAATAACTATCAATTAGATAAACAAAGAGATTAATTTAACAGTAATGAAATACCCAACATTACTCAACTTAAACAAAAAGAAAGAAAACTCCAATAACATTAAAAAAAAAAAAAAACTAAACTTTCTTCAATATTCCAAGATTCAAAGAAAAGTAAATAAAAGAAAGAAAGAAAGGAAAAGAAAGAGAGAGAGAGAAACAAATCCACGGAGCCGTGGCAGCAGTTGCGGCTGTGTGTGGGTTGGTTTGCGGCTGTGGCATGGAGCAAGGAACAGCGGGAGAGTGGCTTATGGATCTGCTGGTGCTGTTGGCGGCCGCCGGAGAGAGCAACAAAGTGCAGTAGGAGCTTTTTGTACTGCGGCAACAATGGGCAAAAGAGGTTTGAGTGAGAGAGAGAGGGATAAAGGGAAGGAGAACAGAGAATAGAGAAAAGAGAAAGAGAGCAAAGCAAAATTTAAAAGAACAAAAAAAAAAAAACAAACTAAAGAAGAAGAAGAAGAAGAAGAAGGAGAAGAGGAGAATGGGGAAGAGGAGAATGGGGAGCCCTGGGGGCTACCTACGTAGGAAGAGGAAGAGAAGGGTTAAATAGGATAGGGGGGAAAGCCCTACACCCGGATAGGAGACCCGACCCGGCAACTTGACCCAATTGGAGTTGACCCGAATTGCTATATTTTTTTCATTTTCTTCATTTTCTGTTCATCGCAAATCTGACTCTTCTAGAGCCCATATCTCACAAAACTCAAAACACAAAAGTTGTAGATAATCCTTTCCTATTTCTATAGAAATTTGAATCGTCTTGATCGAAACTCAGAAGGAAAAGTTATGCATGAAATACGAACAGGTGTCGGTTTTGGTTCCCGGGAATTTTCCTGCGACAAAAAATTACCAAAACTTCATAAATAGTGCAATAAAGTTCAAGAATGATAATTTTGGCACTTTATTAAGATATTGGATAATTTTAGACATTTAATTAAAAATATAAACCGTAAAGTTCGGATTAAGTTGCCCAATTCACGCTCCATATCAACCCAATTAGTGATAAAGTGAGGTCTCAAGGAAAGAAACCAGATCAGTGCCCTATCCTACAAAGTAGCAAGAAATAAATTCAGTCTAATAGATTCGTTAGTTCTAGCATGAGAGAAAAACATGTTGCAGGTTAAAACTGCGTAATTGGGCAACTGTGCTTAAATGAAATCCATCTTAGACTGTAAATGCACTTATGTGTGCTTGAGACTATACTGGGGAGTTTAAGCCACATCCTTGAGAAAAGGATTAAAAGTCACCAGCCCCATGGACTCGCACATTATTATTGTTTCTACTTTTTGAGTCCAAAGTTTCTCTATGCACCTTGAACATCATATCCTGCATTTATTGAATCAATATTTGATATGGATTGTTCTTGGGACATATGAACACCTTGCACTTGACTTAATGATAAATTTCTGGTGCATATGTGTTTTAGGAATAGTTTTACTAGTAAAATACAAAATTACTTAACATATATCTAGTAAAATTTGTTTAAGAATAAGAATAGCACTTATACTGTGTTAAACTCTTAATGAATTTTCACAATTAGTATCAGTATAGGTAATTAACAAAATCTAAGCATATATTCAAAATGATAGGAGGAGCACCTAGAAATTAAATTTCTATCTTATTGTGCTCACCAACTTTCCTTTCTTAGATTTGATGTTCTGAATTCATTGTGGCATATGCTTAATTATAATGTTTTTACTAAATATCATAAATGAAAATATTTTTTTTGCCACAGTGTCTTAGGCTCTACCATGTGATCCGTGATTTCATATTGGTTTGATATTTTTCTGATCTACATGGTTGGTCTTTCTGGTTATCCGTTGAAATATTTTGTGCATTGCCAAACCAAAAAAAACATTGTTTGCTTAATCTTTAAATTAAAGTTTCTTTTTCAACAAGAATAGCTCCTAAGCATTTGTTGAAAATCATAAAGGAGATATATATTTATATATTTATATTTTATATATATATATATATATTCTATTTTTGGCAAGAAATGAACTTGCATAGAACATATCATGTTTTCTTGCTTATGTGCTTAAATGCTTTCATGACTTGTACTTCTTTGTATTAAGTCTTTAAGTCATGAACTTTAAAAAAAAAAAAAATTTAAAGGGTGTTGTATAACTGGTTCATAAATTATACATAAAAGTGCATGCTAACTAGTTAGATAAATTTTATGCTCAAACTTATCATTGCTTTCATATGCCGTGTGTTGTCAACTCAAATCTTTCATGAGTCTTATGAAATGGTTCAATTGTAATGGTTTAAGGATATTTGTTATCTAATCATGTTACATTTCATTTAACCTTTTTTATGACCAATCATATTGCTTTCATGTGCTTCATTGTTATATCCTTCAAACAGTTATAGAACTTATATATATATATATATATATATATATATATATATATATATGCTCATGTTCTTAAATCAAAAGGGGAAGAATATTTTTTTTTAAAGCAAATTAAAAATTATGTCAAAAAGGAGTTCTCTTTACTAAGTTTATTTTAAATACTCAAAATGTTTTCTACTTGGCTTAGCCCTTTTGCGAATGATGAAAGGGGGTGAATTTTATGAGCAAAATATTTATGACCAAAAGAGGAGTGTTTTTTTTTTAGGGGTAAATTATCTAAGCTTGTGCTTTAACACAAAAATTTAAATGCATAATTTCTTGTAATGCCTTCTTTCATGAATATGCTTGAGCTTTATTGTCTATATTTTACATTAGGCATATTCTTGGGGAGAGCCTTTTCAAGTTGTACCCATTTTGCTCTAGTGTGTTTGCCATCATAAAAAAGGGAGTGATTGTTGAATTTTTGAGTTTGATCCTTACTTTGATGCTGACAAGGCACATGTTTCTTATGTGTGTTTTTAGCATGTGCACAAGTTCATTAATTTAACACACGCATAAGGAAACAAAGATAGAAGCTTGTAGGACTTAAAGCCTATACGAGCAGGCGCATTCCATGAAGTCAAAAGAGTAAAGAAGAAGATAAAGAAGACATTTAATTGTAATTGTAAATGCATTTAGTTTTCATATCTGGTTTGAAATAATGCATACATCTTGCATGATATGATTTGAATGCTCAGATGACCGTAATTTGACCATAGGGAACCAAATGACCTTGGGGGACTCAACATTTCTATGAAAAACCTTTTTTTCTAAAAGACTAAAATCATACAAAAGGTTTAGAAATAATATTGGGTCAAATTTGGGGCAAAAATAGACTTCGGTAGACCGATGTTGGAGTTTTTGGGTTAATTACATAGCCCTAGTCGACCAACCCAGTAAGGTTTAAATCACCACGGTCAATTGAACACTCCGTAGGCTAGAAAGTCAAAAGTTTGACTAAGCCTTGGTCGATCGACCGATTTGCGTTATAAGCGCTTTAGTCGACCGAATAGATCAGAAGTCGACGTGTTGACTTCACTCGGTCAACCATACTAAATTAAATGCACCGTCCTCGGTCGAACGAACCATTAACCTTTAACACCCCAACTACTTGGTCGACCAAACCTTGTAGTTCTAATTGGCTTTGGTCGACTGAACCTTAAAGATGGTAAATCGGCCTTTTACCTTGGTCGACCGAACCCATGAAGGGTTCAAAATCGCCCAAAAATGGTTGACCAAATCCTTAGTTCAAAATTTCCACAGACGATCGGACTTATAAAAGTGGTCGACCGAACCTTGTATATGGTCGACCGAACCTCTCGGGTTCACAAAATTTTTACCGCAGGTAAACGAGGTTAATTTTACTTAAACATCATTAATTTTTTTTCTAAAATGACCTTCATGTCCCCGACGATTATATTTCCTGAAACTCTATATATACCTTTCCATTTGCTTAAATTAGCAATTTTGATTAGCCTAAATTATTTTCTCAAATCCTCTGTTAATCAAAGTTCCCCCAAATCATTTTTATTGCAAAAATCTATTCCTTTGACGCAAATTTTTTAAAACAAAACTCTCCAACTCTCCTTCCATTAATTTATTCCAAAATCATTTTTGGAAAAGAGTATATTTATTTTGGGCATTTATTTTTTACATGCTTACTCTCACTTATTATTTATTTTTGAAAATCCATTTTAGAGTATAGCTTTGGTTTCTCCCAGTTATTTCTTTTGATAAATATTCTTGGGAAAAATCAATTATTGCACAAATGTTTTCTGAGCTTAAATCCTAGATTCTCCAAATATTTTTATTTGCAAAAATATTTGTTGGAGAATATATTTATTATTTACATATATTCATATATATTATTTGTGCAAAAACTATTTGAAGAGCAAACCTTAGGTTCTCCTATACTTGTATTAAAATATTTTTTTTGGGAGAAAATTTTAATAGGGTCTCATCTTTGAGTATTTTATCATACAAATCATTTCTCAAAGATTGAAAATATTGTTTTGAGAAAACACCCTTTTCTTTACTAAGCATAACTCATATCATATTTGAGTACACGTATTTAGAGCTTAAATGTTGTACATCTCTGCTTGTATTTAGAAGCATTTTATCATATACAAAAACTCTTTTATTGTATCGGTTGGGTTCAGCCCGTTAATTGAACTAGGGAGTTTTAGACCCCGTAAGTGAGAGCGGTTGAGTTCAGCCCAGAAAATTTGAACTAGGGAGTTTCCGCCTCGTAAAGAAGACAAGTTGGGCTTAACCTTGTAATTGAGCTGGGGTTTACCTCGACCCATAAGGAGAGGTTGTAACGGCTTCTGCTCCGCCCGTTTAAGTGAGGAGGGATAATGCAATCCTTGGTGGGTATGCCCAAGGTGGGTGTTAAGACCCCAAAATTCTGCTATATTTTTTCTTTTCCATATAATAATAATAATAATAATAATAATAACTCTGATACCGTAAAGCATATACAAAATCAACCCGGACCCCAACGAAATCGGGGACACACCTGTCCATACATACCTTCCAACTATGCAACGAATACCAAAACATGCTTAACCTTGTATACAATACCAGAGTTTTACTGCAACCAAAATACTCATATACATCCCAAAAAGTACCATAATTCTCCTAGGGTCATACCCCAAAAATCCATCTTGATCTTAAACAAACAACTTACCCTTCAACCAAGGTAACACTAACAGCCTCCTCTATCTTGGAACTCGCTCCACTCGTCTGTCTGGGTTTCCTAAAATGTTTGTATTATTGGTGTGAGACATTTCTTAGTAAGGGAGATAGACTAATATCAGTATGTGGCAACATGAGTATTTTGTATTATAACTTATACCGTACATGCTAAATTGTATCTAATAAGTAAGGAAAATTTGTACATAATTTAATTGCATTTAATAAATCAGGTAAAAACTATTATGTATAAATTGAAATAAATCATATTTCCATATAACATACTGTGTCATACTAGATTTCTATATACACAATAGTCATCTGCTATATTTGTATAATACTAAAATCATACCCTAGATGGATAGTTATTTGATGTCATGTATTAACCCCACATGATTGGGTTGTGTGGCCCATAAGCAAAACCTAGCAATGGTTGGCCTACCACGCTAAGCCAAAATTGATAAGTCTGTAAGTACGATTGGCCTGCCCAATGTGCTCCGGACTACTAAGGGGCACACTACTCTACTCTAGGCTCAATCGACTGTCCATCTCCCACACTCTATCTGAGACGTGTGATAGCACTACCTGATCTGATAGCTACGGTACCGTGTTCTGAATCTAAACTAAGTTATCTGAGTACTACTATCATATAATATATTTTATAATAATATTATATAACTATTTCATAATTTTGTATAACATCTGTAATGATAATATTTCTCGAATAACTATTATAACATATCTAGTCATGGCCTCTAGGCCGGCTGAAATATCACGGCATCTGCGCTGGCTAAATATCACGGTATCTATGCCGGCTGAATGTCATAGTATACTAAAAATATAATTTCTATTATGGTAATAGTTTTTCTAAAAACAGTCGTCGGATCAAGTTTTTTCTGTGAAATCATAAATATTCTGACATATCATTATTCAAAGTAAAATTTATACTCATGCCACACATAAGTGAGTACTACACTATAATATATTATTTGGCTGGGAAAACATATTTTACTGACAAAATGATATTAAATCTATTTTCAAGGTTTCCTCAGTTCAACATCAATATTTTACCAAAAGCTATACTAAATCATATATAAATTTCTGAATCAAATACTATATATTTAATAATTAATTTTCTGAAAATACTTGACTTAATCTATCCCCTTACCTGTTTTTTGAGAAGCCTGTTGAAAAACCCTAAACCACGCCTGCGGCATTCAAAACTCTAAACCCTGAAATTGCATTATCCCTAGTTCAATCAACTCAACCCCAAAATATTTATCATCTAACACATTCCCTGGGGTCACATATCCCAAATAATCATTTAAACCCTAAAATAACTCGCTTACCCTTATTTTGGAGTGGTGCCCAAGGACTGCATATCAACAATCTACTTTGGTCAACTTGTGGGGAATCATCCATAGATCATCGTGGTAACTTCTAATCGACAAGATGGGCTAAAACGGAGCCGAAATAGAAGAGAGAATGGGGAGAAACTGAAGGTTATTGTGAGAGAGTGAAGAGAAAATGAATTTCCTCATTGAAATCTAATTGTAACATATATATATATATATATATATATAAACCGCTGGCCATGTGCATTCATCGGCGAGACACGTGTGCTCACCGAAGAACCACCGAAGGGCGTTCATCGATGAACGTAATGGGTTTGTCGATGAACCCTTGATAGCCTGAAATTCTCTACTCTTGATATCTCTTCATCGATGAGACACGTGTGATTCATCGACGAGACCTAAAAGGACTTCGTCAACGAAACCAATGGGTTCGTCGATGAGTCCTCGCTAATGCCCCTTTTTTGTAATTCCTTTTTCTTTCCTTTCCTTTTCGCTTTTCCATTTATCATTTTCATTTACTATATTTCCGAGTCTCTACATCCTCCCCTTCTTATAAAAATTTTGTCCTGGAAATTTACTATCTATCACATGTGTCACTTTCTGAGGAAAGCCCACTATAATTTTATTAATTACCCTCACTTATAGCGAAGGAATACTATGGTTACACTTATGGTTCTGGGAGATTACAATAACCAAATAATACTCCCCCAAAACCAATCAAAATAGAAAACTATTACATACACTTGATTAACCTGCACAAAAATTTACCTATTTACATGATTTCTTACCTGAACATTTCCTTCCTCTAGCTAATGCTGAATCCCACTAAAACAGATGTGGGTACTTCTAATGCATTTTCTCCTCTAATTCCCACGAAACTTCCTTAACTGTGTGATTTCTCCAAAGCACTTTCACTAGTGGGATTTTCTTGGTACATAATTCCTACACTTTATAATCTAAGACCTGAATTGGTATTTCATCATAAGATAAGGTCTCACCGATCTCCAGTGTTTCATAACTTATTATGTGAGATGGATCTGGTATGTATTTCTTCAACATGGACATATGAAATATATCGTGGGTTCTGGATAGCACTAGGGGTAACGCTAAAATGTAGGCAACTAGGCCAACTCTTACCAATTTCTCAAACGGCCCAATATACTTAGGGCTAAGCTTACCTTTCTTCTCGAACCTTATTACTCCCTTCATCGGCACAATTTTCAAGAATACTTTATCACCCTCATCAAATTCCAACATTCGTCGATGGGTATCTACGTACATAAATTTTTTGTTAGCCCTGAGCTATTTTAATTCTCTCTTGAAAAGTTGGATTTTCTCAAAAAGCTCGTTGTACTATCTCTAGCCCCAATATCAACTTCTCTCCAATTTCATCCCAATATAATGAACATCGACATCTCCATCCATATAATGCCTTATATAGGGTCATCCCAATACTGGCCTGCTGGCTGTTGTTGTAAACTCCACTAATGGCATGTATTGAATCTAGTTGCCTCCAAAATCTAGCATATAGGCTCGCCGCATATCCTTCAATATCTGAATAGTCCTCTCAGTCTGTCCATCGGTCTGAGGATGAAAATTCGTGCTAAAATCCAACTGGGACCCCACAGCTCTCTGTAAGCTTTTCCAAAACTGAGACGTGAAACGTGGATCCCAAGAAAAAAAAATAGACCCAGGCATTCTGAGGAATTGGTGTAATCCCAAGAGGGGGTGAATTGGGTATTAAAAATTTTTTCCTAGGTTTATCCAAATCAGTAGTAGTAATACACAACCTAGGGTCTATCTATATAATCGTAAACTCAATCAACACATCTACAACGTATAATGAATCAGGCATACAACATACATGTACTGAAAATAAAAGTATAGAAAAAAAATTGCGAAAATATAATGCACACACACGATATACTATTGGGGTTCAGCCAATATTGCCTACGTCCCTGCCTTGGCTTGCAAGCTCGAGGATTACCACTATTTCTCACTTAACGGGTGGAGAGGCATCGTTTACAATCAGGTCAAATTACACTAGAGCTAGCCTCAACAATTACAAACTCTTCTTACAGGGCAGACAAGGCCTTACCGACCCTTATGGGCTAGATCAGTGCCCCCTCAGGCCACACCTGAAATACAACAGGTAATCAATACAAATTTCATGTACAAAGAATGTGCTTCTCCAACAAGCAGATTTGTACCAGTACGCCCAAGTAATAAATAATGCACTTCAAATAGATAAAAACGATAAGCTCAGTGAAGATATGTGAACCTACTCTCAAGATATTGTCATTATGCAATCAAAGTGTGAGAGTGTGCTACAACAATATTTTTGAAACAATGTATACCAATATATCAATCACAAATAAAGTTTCAAAGATTTTCAAGAGAAAGATCAAATATCTCAAAATGATTTTAAAAAAATTTAAGCACAAATGATATTTTATAAACCAAGCTTGTCAAAAATATTTGCTTCACAACACAAGACCAGCATAAGAGTCTTGCAATCAAAATGCAAAGACTCACAAGCTTGCAAGATTTTCCCCACATAATAAATTTATGAACTAATCTATGGGGAAAATTTTTGGCTTAACTCTCTTTTAGAAAATCAACAATCAACACAACAATGAGAGTTTAAGCAACGTAGGATGATTTAAAATACTCTTACTCAAATAGGTTTTGCAAAAGAATGATCAAAGAATCAATATTTGGCCTTGAGTATGAAGAAGGAGCTCTCAAAAATTTAGAGGATATTTTATTAATCAAACTCCCTAATACTATCTTAATTTTGCAAATGGACTCATATTTATAGACATGCCCAAAAAAATAACCGTTGGACATAAGGGTAATATTTTAAAAAAATTTAAACATGTTGAATCAAAATAACCCTGATTTACCTTTAATTACCCGTGATAAAATTTGGCCAACCCAAGAGTTTCAGTCTCCTGAACCTTGGGTTCGGTCACTCGAATAGACACATGACGAAAAGAGCAATTTTGAAGTTCGAGTGCCCAGTGAGAACTTCGGGTGGCTGAACCAAGGCAATTTCCAAACTACTTGAGGTTTGGTTACCTAGTTCTAAGTTCAGTCTACCAAACTTGAGGATTCGATTGCCCGAGGTTAATTTGAAGGTGAAGTTCAGGTGCCCAGGGAAGGTGGAAAAGTCAGTATTATATCTTCAGTCGACTAAGGGCACTCAGTTCAATTTGGTTCTATCACCCGACCCAAGTCAACCTTCTGACGTTTCAACCATTCAGTCGACCGAGGCATTTTTGACGTGCCTAGTTTGGTCTCCCGAATACCTTTCAATTTTAAGTTTTAGGTCCTCTTTTGAGTTTAAAGTTACGTGCAAGGACCTAAGGTCTATCTAAGGTCAAGGCTCTTTAATTTAGCCTAAAACACTTGGCGTCGGTCAACCAAAGTCAGCCCTAAAGTGTGTCTATAGCCTTTAACTTTTCCTATAGTCCTATTGAACTTTATAGTCCTATTATTCATGACATGCATTAATTATTACAGACCTTGGATTAAAATTACAAACCCAAATAAATAAAATAAAATATAAAAATACAACTTAAAATAAAGATTGGTCTTCATGCATTGTTCATTTGCAATTCCATGGAAAACGCTAGGGTATGCTCGTTTAAGTTTTTCTCAACTTCCATTTCTCGTATGTCATCCATGCTTAGAAAAATAAACTTTCTAAAATACTCAAAGCACACAAATGAGATACTGTAGTTTGTCATAATCAAAATAGGGATCTGACCAAAAAGTCAACACACTCCATGCAGTCTGACTTTTTCCTGTACATATAGCTCTACCAATCTACCCATGAAGTAATTTACTCTGATGAAAAGAAAATGGTCGGTCTTCATCAGTCTATCAACGACCACCCATATGACATCATGTCCATGCTATGTCGGTGGTAACCTTGATACGAAGTCCAAAGCAATATGCTCCCACTTCCATTCATGAATGTGAAGTTATAGTAATGGCCCTGCTGGTCTCTGATGATCAGTCTTCACCTGCTGGCATGTCAAACATTGTCCTATATATATTTAGCAATCTCTCTTTTCATATTTCTCCACCAAAAGGATAACCTCACATCCCTATACATTTTCGTAATCTCTGGATGTACTGTGTACAAGGAACAGTGCACCTCTTCCAAAATGATTCATTTAATCTCTACATCTGCAGGCACACGAAGTCTAGTACGGAACCTCAAATCTCCATCATCTGAAATACTAAACTCTTCTTCCTGACTGCTCTGCACCTTATCCATAATCTTTATTAACTCCACATCTTTCACCTGAGCAGTTTTACTCCTTTTCAGTAATGTAGGCTGTACCGCCAAATTAGCAATGAATACCTGATCATTATCCTCTACAAGCTCCACCTCAAGTCTTTCCAAATCCATTCTGATATGATGTGCAATTACTATCGCTGATACAGATGTGCTCCTTGATTTATGACTCACCACATCAGCTACCACATTTTCTTTTCTTGGGTGGTAACTGATGGTACAATCGTAGTCTTTAATCAGCTTGAGCCACCTCCTCAGTCTCATATTTAACTCCTTTTGTGTGAAGAAGTACTTTAAAATTTTATGATCTGAAAATATTTCGCACCTCCCACCATACAAATAATGTCTCCAGATCTTCAATGCCTAAACCACTATAGCTAACTCTAAATCGTGCATAGGATAATTCTTTTCATATTCTTTAAACTGTTGGGAGGCATATGCTACAACTCTCCCCTACTACATCAGAACACATCCAAGCCCCTTCATAGATGCATCACTGTAGATTATATATTCATTACTTCTTGATGGAATAGTCAATACTGGTGCAGTGACGAGTCCCTGCTTCAATTCCTGGAAACTTTGCTTACAATAATCATTCCATTCAAACCTAGTATTCTTCCCAGTTAGTCGCATCAGAGGCCCTGTTAGCCTAAAGAATCCCTCTACGAACCAGCGATAATACCCCACAAGTCCTAAGAAGCTTATGCTCTTGAACATTCCTCGGTCTCGTCCAATTTACCACTGCCTCTATCTTACTAAGATCGACAAAAATTCCATCCCCTAATATCACATCCCTAAGGAACGCAACTTTTTCTAACCAAAATTCACACTTTTTAAATTTGGCATACAACTTCCTTTCTCTAAGTATCTAAAGTATCAGCCTTAAATGTGTCTCATGCTCCTCGAAACTCCTTCAATAGACTAGTATATCATCAATGAAAACCACTATAAACTGGCCCAAGTACTGATGGAAAATTTTGTTCATCAAATCCATAAATAAAGCAAAAGCATTCGTCAATCTAAATGGGATGACTAGAAACTCATAATGGCCATACTAAGTTCATAACGCTGTCTTAGAGATACCCTCTGCCTTGACCTTCACTTGATGGTACCCAGATCATAGATCAATCTTAGAATAAACCTGTGTACCCTAAGCTGATCAAACAAGTCATCTATATGGGGAAGAGCATAATTATTCTTAGTAGTTACTTTATTTATTTCTCTATAGTCTATACACATCCTCATCGTCTCGTCTTTCTATTTTACAAATAGAACTGGTGCTCCCCAGGGTGATACACTGGGTATGATAAATCTCTTATCTAACAAGTCTTGCAACTAATCTTTTAACTCTCTCAACTCTGCTGGAGCCATTCTATAGGAAGCTTTAGAAATTGGTGTCGTTCCAAGAAGAAACTCAATGGAAAAGTCTCACAGTCGGGAGGCAATCTGGGTAATTCCTCATAAAAAACATCTGAAAATTCTCTCACTACGGGAAAATCGATAAGCTTCAATTCTTTCTCTAGAACTTCCTTTACACAAGCTATATACCCCTGACATCCATCCAGGAGTAGCCTCCTTGCTTGAATAGCTGACACTAGCTATGGCGAGGAATGCATATGCGACCCCACAAATCTAAACTCCTGCTCTCCAGGAGGTATGAATATCACCTCTTTCAGATGACAGTCGATGCTGGCATAATTAGCTGCTAACCAGTCCATTCCCAAGATCACATCAAATCCATGCATGTCCAACACTACTAGGTCATCTGGTAATACTCTCCCCTAAATATCTACTGGATAGCCACTAATTACCTTTCGACACCTTACTACTGACCCTGTCGGTGTAGCTACTGCTAATTCGATGTCTAACATCTATGTTTCTACCCCACATAACTTGATGTACCCCACAAACACAAATGAGTGTGTGGCCTCTAAATCAAATAAAACAATAGCTTTAATTGAAAGCGTATTAAATATACCTGTCACCACATCGCCAGCTACCTCAGCATCTCCTAGTGTCAATGTGTAGTCCCGCGCTTGCGTGGTATTTCTCTGCTGGCCTCCTCGGGGCACCTAGATATTTCCTTGGAATGGTTTGGGAGTGAATATAGTGTTATGTTGTGCATGATAGTCTCATGGTAAATAACCTGGTCTACAGCACCGATAGCAGACATTTCTCCCCGCTTGGCACTCTCCCATGTGTCTCTTACCTCATGTAGGACAAACTAGATGTGTCTGCTCGCCCTTAAAGTCATGGCTTCCTATCTTCCACCTCTATCCCCTACTATATCCACCTCTCTTCCATGGGCCCTGACTAGAACCTGCCCGAAATCCAGGAGGTGTGGGTCTCTTCCTCTAGCCCTGCACCTTAGCACCCCTATGCCTTCTCGTCTCCGCCACGGTAGCTCTATCCACCAATTCTACAAAATCATGCACCTTTAAAACTGTCACTTATTCATAAATTTCCTGCCTTAAGCCCCTCTCAAATTTTCTTGCCTTCTTTGCCTCATCCAGAATGATGTACAGGGCAAAATAGGACAGTTCAATAATTTTTGCAGCATACTGCTGGATTGTCAAATGTCCCTGGGTTAGGTTCAGGAACTCCTCCACTTTAACTTCTCTAGTGGTGGCAGGAAAATATCGGTCAAAGAACATCTCCTTATACCAGCTCCAGGTCTGAGCTACAGGTATCAGTCTCTCTTCCTCTAAAAGTCTCACAGTCGACCACCAATGCTCAACCTCTTCTGTCAATCTGAAGTGACATATAATACTCTCTACTCATCGGTGCAGCATAGTACAGTTTGTATCTTTTCCATTTCCTATACCCAGTTTTCCACCGCAATTAGGTTCATATTCCCTGAAAAAGTCAAAGGCTTCATTTTTCTGAATTGTTCTATAGTGCAGCCCTGGCCTGTTGATGGGCTTCCTTGCTCCCTAGAGCTCGGTGCTGTCTCAGCCATAACCTGCTAAGCTACACTGTGCAAAACTACATCTGAATCACCACCGCCCATACTAAAGGGCCCTGCACCATTATCACCACTGGCGTGAGCACTTCTACCCCCAAGGTCCATCTTGAAAATAAAATTAATATAATCTGAGGACCCTATCTTCATAACATTACTATTATATTTATCTAACTAAAATTTCATATCATCAATTAACCTAATGTCCTTATTTTAAATTTAATATTCAGTCCAACAATTTAGAAACACAACCCAACAATGGTTTACTATGACTTTCCTGAAATCGTCACCCCATGAAAGACACAGAAACCACTACCGAAATCCTGCTACTAGACTGCGGAACAAAACCCTAAATTCTCATCTCAACTTCCCAATATTGACTCACTAAAATTTTTATCCACCACATTTCCTATCCTCTTTCAAAATCTATTCGTATACTCTGGTATTGTTTCCATTGTGCACTAAAGTCTATAGAACCTAGCAACCTAGGCTCTAATACCAAACTATCATGACCCCAAAATTCTACTATATATATTTTTTTCACATAATAATAATAATAATAACTCTCATACCGTAAAGCATATACAAAATTAACCCAGACCCCAAGGAAACCGAAGATACACTGTCCACACATATCTTCCAACTATGCAACAGATACCCAAACAACCTTAACCTTATATACAATACCAGAGTTTTATCGTGACCAAAATGCTCATATATATCCCAAAAGGGACCATAATTATCCTAGGGTCATACCCCAAAAATCCATCCTGATCTTAAAACCAACTACTTACCCTTCAGCCAGGGTAGCACTAATAGCCTTCTCAATCTCAGAGCTTGCTCCACTCGTCTGCCTAGGTTTCCTGAAATGTTTGTATTACTAGGGTGAGACACTTCTCAGTAAAGGAGATAGACTAATATTAGTGTGTGGCAACGTGAGTATTTTGTATTATAACATATACTGTACATGTTAAACTGTATTAGATAAGGAAAATTTGTACATAATTTAACTGCATTTAATAAATCAGGTAAAAAGAATTTATTATAAAGCTGAATAAATCATATTTACATATAATATATTGTGTCATACAAGATTTCTATATACATAATAATCATATGCTATATCTATATAATATTGAAATCATACCCTGGATGGATAGTTAGGTGATGTCATGTATTAACCCCACATGATTGGGTTGTGCGGCCTATAGGCGGAACCTAGCAATGGTTGGCCTACCACGCTAAGTAAAAACTAATAAGTCTGTAAGTACGATTGGCCGGCTTAGCCTGGTTCGGACTGCCAAGAGGGCACACTACTCTACTCTGGGCTCAATCGACTATCCATATCCCATACTCTATCTAAAACTTGTGGTAGCACTACCAGATCTGATAGCTACGATACCGTACTCTGAATCTAAACTAAGCCATCTGAGTTCTGCTATCATATAATATATTTCATAATACTATTGTATAATTATTTCATAATTTTGAATAACATCTATAATGATAATATTTCCTGAATAACTGTTATAATATATCTAGTCATGGCATCTGGGATGGCTGAAATATCACGGCATCTGTGCCTACTGAATATCACAGTACACTAAAAATATAATTTCTATTATGTTTGTTGTTTTTCTAAAAACTGTCGTCGAATCAAGTTTGTTCTATGAAATCATAAATACTCTGACATATCATTATTTATAGTAAAATTTATACTCATGTCATACATAAGTGAGTACTACACTATAATATGTATTATTTGGCTAAGAAAACATATTTTATAGACAAAATGATATTAAATTTGTTTTCAAGATTTCCTCACTTCAACATCAGTATTCCTAAAAACTATACTAAATCATATATAAATTTCTGAATCAAATACTACATATTCAATAATTAATTTTCTAAAAATACTTGACTTAATCTTTCCCCTTACCTGTTTCCTGAGAAGCCTGCTCAAAAACCCTAAACCACGCTCGCGACGTTCAGAATTCTAAACCCTGAAATCGCATTATCCCTAGTTCAATCAACTCAACCCCAAAATATTTATCATCTAACACATTCCCTAGGTCCACCTATCCCAAATAATCATTAAAACCCTAAAATAACTCGCTTACCCTTATTTTGGATTGGTGCCCAAGGACTCCAAATCAACAATCCGCTTTGATCAACTTGAAGAGAATCATCTCTAGATCATCATGGTAACTTCTGATCATCGAAATGGGCTGAAACGGAGCCGAAATCAAAGAGAGAAGGGGGAGAAACCGAAGGTTAGAGAGAGAGAATGAAGAGGAAATGAATTTCCTTACTAAAATCTAATTTTAACATACATACATATATATATATACATACATATATATATATATATATATAAACCGCTAGCCATGTGCATTCATCGGCGAGAATATACTGCTGTTAGGATACTCACCTAGGGCATAAATTTTTAAAATACCAATTCACCCCCCACCCCTTGGGATCATGGTAAAGCTATCAATTGGTATCAGAGCCGCGTAGCACAAACTAGTAGTTATTTTGCAAAATATCTCATATGGCTCATAGCTCCGTGACCCTTTTCCCTGAGGGACCATCTTCCACACGACCTCTTATTTTTAGTGGTATTAATTACACCTTCTAAAAACAAAGGATGTGCATCTACCTCCAAAATACTGATTGGAAGGTGTGGAGGATTGTCTCTAAGGGAAATTATATCCCTATGAAAACTGAGGGTGGAACTAGGGTTCCTAAAACTGAGGAAGAATATGATGGTGATGATGATGATGATGATGATGATATGAAATCTGTTAGTTTAAATGCCACTGCTATGAATATCTTGTACTGTTGTCTTGATGTAAATGAATTTAATGGGATAATGGCATATTCTACTACAAAAGAAATATGGGATAAGTTAGAAGTCATGTATGAAGGCAGTGAAAGACAGTAGGATAGACATGTTGACTAGTGAGTGTGAGGCCTTTAGGATGAATGTAGGTGCGTCCATTCCGAGCATGTACACTAGATTCACACATATCATAAACTCATTGCATGCATTATGGAAGACCTATCCCACATATGAGATGATTAGGAAGATCCTTTGAGGCTTACCTCTTGTTTGGGAAGCCAAGGCTACGACAATTACTGAGGGTAGAGACCTGAAGGCCATGACTCTAGATGAATTGATAGGTTCTCTGATCACCTATGAGTTAACCATAAATGAATTGCATTGAAAACTTCCACTAACTCATCTAGTGAATGCAGTGAACCTAATACTGATGATGATATGGCTATGCTAACCAAAAAGTTTAGTAGATTCTTCAGGAAGAATAGAAAGTCATACAAAAAATATAGGGAGTCTACGTCCGAGAAGGGAGAGTCTAGTAAAAGAAAAGAAAAGTCAAATGCTCCCATGTATTATAATTGCAACAAAGTTGGGCATATCAAGCCAGACTGCCCACTACTGAAAAAGGAGGCTAAGAAAAAGAAGAAAGCCATGAAGGCTAGGACATCATGAGATAGATTAAGCAGCAGTGACTCATAATTGGACCACAGCGACTCAAAGGTCGCTAATCTATGCTTGATGGCACATGATGATGAGGTAACGTCTTCTAGTTCATTATCTTCATATTATTCATCTGATAATTGTGATTCTGATTGCATGCCTACGTTTAGAGAATTACAATGTGAATATATTCGTGTATCTAAACTGTTGAATAAAATGACCAAAGAAAATGATGATTTGAAAAAGAAATGTGAAAATTGGTCAAAACTGTTTGGTATTGCAAAAACCTCTCATGCTTCCATTTTGAAACAAAAAGATATTACTATTGCTGAGCTTAAGAAGAAATTGGAGGATAGCTCCAAAATTGTTTTTAAATTCACCGAGGGCGAGCGCAATTTTGAAAAACTGCTTGGTGCCCAAAGGAATTCCTTAAGTAAAGAGGGTCTTGGTTTTAATGGTGTTGAAAATGTTAGACGACCTAAAGACTTAGGACATTTCACTCGTGAGTTAAAATCTCATGTCCCTTCAAAAATCCTAAGTGTAGAAAAAAATGTCTTAAATATAAACAAATTGGCCATATTCAATTTGATTGTCCACTTAGGAATAAGCATGCGAAAATTAGAAAAGTATGGGTAGTTAAGGGAGATCCAGCTACTAACCCCGTGGACCCAACAAAATTTGGGGACCAGCATCAGTTACTTAGTTTATCTTGTAGGTATGCCTAAAATTGTCCTCCTCCAAGGACAGGTGGTACTTGGATAGCGGGTGCTCACAGCACATGACCGGTGACAAGGGAAAATTCACATCAATCATGCCCAAGGATGGAGGATATATGACATTCGACGACAATGCAAAAGGACACATCATCGGGGTAGGTAAGGTTGGTAAGGATTCGTCTCTTACTATTGTTCATGTTTCGTTGGTTGATGGGCTGAAACATAATTTACTAAGCATAAGTCAATTGTGTGATAAAGGATATAAGGTGTCTTTTGAAAATAATAAATGCATAGTAGAAGATAAATCAGATCACAAAGTGCTTTTTACTGCCGATCGCCATGAAAATGTTTATACTACTTCTCTTGATAACTTAACTTCACAACAAGTGATTTGCTTTTCTGCTATAAATGAAGCTAGTTGGTTATGGTATAGGCGCTTAGGACACGCTAGAATGGATTTATTATCAGAACTTGTTAGAAAAGAATTAGTAAAAGGCTTGCCTAAAATGTCATTTATAAAAGATAAAATCTGTGAAGTATGTCAAATGGGTAAGCAAACAAAATCTAGTTTTAAGAAAAAGAAATTCATATATACTACTAGACCACTTGAGATGCTTCATTTAGATTTGTTTGGTCCTAATTCTGTGCAAAGTCTTAGTGGTAAATCATATGCATTTGTAATTGTAGATGATTTTTCTAGGTTCACATGGGTGTCATTTCTTGCACATAAAAATGAATCATGTGAACAATTTACCAAACTTTGTAGGAGGATTCAGAATGAAAGGGGCTATAAGATAACTAATATAAGAAGTGATAGAGGCATGGAATTAAAAATGAGGGCATAGAAAATTATTATGACTTAGAGGGTATATCACATAACTTTTCTGCACCTAGGATACCTCAACAAAATGTTGTGGTAGAAAGAAAGAATAGGTCACTACAAGAAATGGGTAGAACTATGCTGAATGAACATAACTTACCTAAATATTTTTGGGCTGAGACTATAAATACTGCTTGTTATGTCATGAATGGGGTGTTGATTATATTGTCAATAAATAAAACCCCTTATGAATTGTGGAACAACCATAAACCTAATATTTCCTATTTTCATGTGTTTGGTTGTAAATGTTTTGTGCTTAGAGATAATGAATACCTAGGAAAATTTGACTATAAATTTGATGAAGGTATTTTCCTAGGTTATGCACTTAATAGTAAAGCATATAGGGTTTTCAATAAAAGAACATTGACTGTCATTGAATATATTCATGTTGTGTTCAATGAATCTAGTCCATTTTCTAGGAAAGATTATGAAGATGATATGATATTAGAAAATGCTTAGATAAATTATCTATTGAAAACTATGCAAGTGAAAATTAAAAAGTAAATGATAAATCATCTGAAGAAAATAAAAATGAAATTCAGGAGTTGCCTAGAGATTGGAAATTTATTAGAAACCATCCTATAGATCAAATCATAGGTGAACGATCTCGTGGTGTAGCCACAAGATCCTCCTTGAAAAACCTAGTGAGTCACTCTGCTTTCTTATCCCAAGAAGAACCTAAAAGTATTAAAGAAGTTGTAGAGGATGAGTTTTGGGTGATGTCCATGCAAGAAGAACTTAATCAATTTGAAAGAAGCAGAGTGTGGACCCTAGTTCCTAGGCCTAATGATCATACAATTATTGGAACTAAATGGGCATATAGAAATATGAAAAATGAGAATGGGGTAGTAACTAAGAATAAGACTAGACTAGTTTCCCAACTTTATAATCAGTAGGAGGGGATTGACTTTGATGAAACATATGCTCCCGTTGCTAAGTTGGAAGTCATTCGTATGTTACTTGCTTTTGCTGCTTTTAAAAATTTTAAATCATTTAAAATGGATGTTAAAAGCACTTTTCTAAATGGCTACATTAATGAAGAAGTATATGTAGAACAACCACCCGATTTTGAAAATCATAAATATTCAGACCATGTTTACCGGTTGTCTAAGGCCTTGTATAGATTGAAACAAGTTCCTAGAGCTTGGTATGAGAGGCTATGTGATTTTTTTTCTACTAGAAAATGGGTTTACCCGTGGCAAGATTGACACTACACTCTTCATTAAATCAAAAAAGGATGATATGTTTCTCATTCAAATTTATGTGGACGACATCATTTTTGGAGCAACTAATGATGATTTGTGTAATGAGTTTGCCAAGTGCATGCAAAGTAAATTTGAAATGAGCATGATGGGTGAACTTAGTTTCTTCTTAGGGCTACAAATTAAGCAAGCTAAATGTGGAACTTTCATATGCCAATCTAAATATACCAGAGACTTGCTAAAGAAATTTAATATGGAAGATTGTAAAATTCTTGGTACACCTCTAAACTCTTCCATTAAGCTTGATAAAGATGAGCAAGGGATCCACGTTGACGTGAAATTGTATCGTGGCATAATTGGGAGTCTCCTATATCTTACTGCTAGTAGGCCTGATATTATGTTTAGTGTGTGTATGTGTGCTAGGTTTTAGGCTGATCCAAAGGAATCCCATCTAAAAGCGGTTAAACGAATCCTTAGGTATCTAGTTGGAACTATAGAGTTAGGCTTATGGTACCCTAAGTATACTACCTTTGAGATTGTGAGTTATACTGATGCTGACTTTGCCGGTTGTAAGGTTAATAGAAAAAGTACCAGCGGCACTTGTCACTACTTAGGAAAATCTCTTGTTTCTTGGTTCTCCAAGAAATAGAACTCAGTTGCCTTATCCACAGGCAAAACAAAATATATTGTGGCTTTAAGCTGTTGTGCTCAAACTCTTTATATGAAACAAAAACTTATAGATTTTGGATTGCACTACAATACAATACTGATTAAATGTGATAATATCAGTGCAATCAACATCTCTAAAAATCCTATCTCACATTCACGAACTAAACACATTGAAATTAGACATCACTTCCTTCGTGATCATGTGCAAAAAGGAGATGTGGCTCTTAAGTTTGTATGCACTAATGAACAGTGGGTGGACATATTTACTAAACCACTTCCCGAAGATAGGTTCATTCAAATTAGATGTGAGTTAGGTCTAATGCACAGTAGAGAGGCTTCTTAGATATTTCATAGTTTGCATAGACTTAGGGGGAGCTTTTAAGTAAAAGTTACAAGTCTAACTACAATATATAATTGTTGATATTTCCTATTAGTTTAGACTTAGTGAAAATTGATCATTGCTTGTTGTTTGTAATTCATACTTTTAATATCTAAAGCATGATAATGTTGGACTTTATGTTTTATTGCTTCGATCATACTGGTACTGTTTGAGTAGTTGCGGAGAAACTGATAGGATTTATAAACTCAAACAAGTCATTGTTTATAGAGGATGTGTGTTGGAAACTCCCATTTTCAAATGGCACGCTACCAAAATTTTTCCAAATCTTTCCAAACTTTCTATTTAACAATGCTTATTACCTATTGTTGTTGCCTTGATATGTCATTCTTATGGCCCATTTTGCTATTGCCGAAAGGGGGAGATGTAGGGGCAAAATTTTTGTTAACTTAATAGATTGAATTGAATTGGATTGAACTTATTATTTAGAATTTTACATGATGCACAGGGAGAGCCTTTTAAGGATATACCCATTTTTTGCATGATGTATTTGTCATCATCAAAAAGGGGGAGAATGTTGACCTTATAGGTAGCACCCGGTTTTGATAATGACAAATACTCAAGTATTTGATAATTGTCCAGTATTTGTGTAGGCTTAAATGAATATCCCAAGGAATGACACATGAAGCAACTAGAAGACCCTGAAGACTTTAATTTGTAATTGAAAATTCAATGATTGTAATATGGGTCTGTAATAGTAACCTAGGGTGTGGTTTGTATTTATCTTACCTGCACATCATGCATATTGGATATATGGTAAGCTCAATAAGACCATAGCAAGACTCTAGGTCCCAACACTCACACACATATCATATAATATATAGGAGTGTTAAGTCTATGTTTTAAATTGTTCAATTATCAGGAATTTGAGAGGGCTCAAGCGACCGAACCATTGGAGTTCAAAACTCCTCCGGCGCCCGAACTGTTGAAGAGTCAATAGTTGACTTGGACTCTCAAGGGACCGACCAACAATGTGCATATCTTCCACGAGGGCCCAAACCCTTCGAAAGGGACATTCCACCAACTCGGGCAACTGAGTAGTTTAGTTCAAAAGACCCCCAAGTGACCGAACACACGAGTTCGGGCCATCGAATATAGGACCGGGCACTCGAAGTCACGAAGCAATGCTAATGACTTTGATTTGGGCTGCCAAACCATGACACGAGCAACTGAACTCATTTAAATTACTTTTATTATTGTGTCTACTCGGGCGACCGGTTGAGCCACCCGAACCTTGGCGGGTTAAAATAATTTTAACAGCGATAAAACTGGGTTATATTGGACTAATGATATTTTAACTATTTGAGATTTTTTTAATTATTCCCAACATATCCCAAATGGTTAAAATTTTATCCCTTCCTATAAATATAGGCTCATTTGCAAAGATTATGAGAAGATTAGCAATTTACATTAGCCAAAATTCTCTCTCTTCAAAATACACTCTTTGACAAAATATTCTCAAATCTTCACCTCCTTGATATATTCTGAGATTGTGAGAACATTTCTGGAGTGCTTGTGATTGCTAGGATTTCTATAAACTCCCATTGGATTGTATGTTTGCAATATCTTTATTGGGGAGTTTTAGCTTAAATTTATCCCACAAATTTTGATTATAAATCTTGTGCTGGGATAAACTAAGTGAGCTTAGGATATTTGCATTTTTTTTGCAAGTGTTCAATATTTTGGTTTTTGTTGTGCAAATATTTTTCAAACAAGAAAAACATTTTCAAACTAGTATTGTGCGTATTTCATTGAGGAAAATCTTTTTGAACTGATTTGATTATCTGATTCATATCTTTGGAATATTGATTTGCTACTGAACTATGCATTGCTTAGATTCTAAGACACTGCTTGTTTTGAACACTCTTGAGCATATCACTGATTATATTATATTGAGTATTGATAGCACAATAATTTGCATCACTAAGCTTACACTATATCCATATCATCGATGTGTATGTGAATGCGTGTATTGGGTACATATCTGCTTTACGTGAAAGCATAATCAATGTACTATCTAATTGAGAGAATACTATTACATTTCCAAGCGTGGCCTGAGGGGATGGTAATCCAGCCAGGTAAGGATTGGTTGTAAAGGTTGAGGTCAGCCCTGTGCTTATTGACTTGGTTTGTTTAGGTGCCGCTCCACCCATTTAAGTGAGCAATTATAGTGGTAATCCTTGTGCTTGTTAGGTAAGGCGAGGACGTAGGCAATTGGTCGAACCTCGATAACATTTCTACATGTCACTTTCCTTACTGCCTTCTGGTGCATGTGTAGTTAATTAAAGTGCATGATTTAATTTCTAGTAGATATTATAATTGATTTACTTTACTTGCACTAGACTGACTATAGGGTTGTGAATGTACTGATGTTAGGATACTCACCTAGGGCATAAATTTTTAAAATACCAATTCACCCCCCCCCCCTCTTGGGATCACGGTAAAGCTATCACACGTGTATTCATCGACGAACCACCGAGGGGTGTTCGTTGACGAATGTAATGAGTTCATTGAAAAACCCTTAATAGCATGAAATTCTCTACTATCAGTATCTCCTCTTCAAAGAGACACGTGTACTTCATTGACAAGACCTAGAAGGATGTTCGTTGACGAGTCCTTGCTGATGCCCCTTTCTTGTAATTCCTTTTTATTTCCTTTCCTTTTCCCTTTTCCCTTTTCCCTTTTCCCTTTTCCCTTTATCATTTTCATTTACTATATTTCTAGGTCTCTACAATGGGGATGTAAGCAGTATTGGCCAAACCTCGTTAACAAATCTGTGTGTCATTCCCTCTCTATCTTATTTAAATTCCTGCACTTTAATTTCAACATGTGTATGAAACAGTTGTCTACTTTAATTTCATTTACTGCACACATGTATGTTTACTTTCATTGTTAAAATTATTTTACATACTTGCGTGCACATTGAATGGGATATAATATGTGGTGAATCGGCTTAAATGCTTAATTTATCCAAAATATTTTAAAACCCAATTCACCCCCCCCCCCCCCCTATTCCCCTCTTAGGAGCATACTAATTCTAACACTTATTTATCCTATTTTTACTAGATGAGGCATAAAGGTTGTTATGGGATTTAAAAGATGAAACTTTCTTGAAAGATTTATTTCTTTTAGCTCCAAAGGGTTTCTTTGAATTGTCCTTCTTACTTTTAGCCTTGGAAATTATTCTAGAATCTTCCTCTAAGAAGATAATTTTGAATATCGTCTCAATCTTTTTCCTTTCTAGAATAGCATTATAATCTTTTAATTTTTCTAGTTGTATTGCCAACTTTTTATTCTCATTTTTCAATAATGTTTTCTTCTTAGACATCCATACTAGAAACTTATGAGCTTAATGAATTTCTATCGTGGTTTCTCATAAGATGTCATGCTTTCAATATCAGATGCACATGATTCACTACGGGATTTATCACAATATTTATCATCAGAATCATTGCATGCATCATTTATAATTTTATCACTCTATTCAATAGATGATTCAACACATGATATATCACAAAGTTCAACACATGAATCATCACATGAAACATTCAATGAAAGAGACCGAGATACATGTACCTCCTCATCAACTAATGAAGTTAAGCAACAAGTTGCTTTCTCCTGATCATATGTAGTTGAACCAACTGGAGTACTGATCTCCTTCTCTTCGAATCCTTCGTATCTCCTATCGAACTCTTCCCATACGTCTCTTGCACATTTACATGCCATGATATTATGAAAAACATTAGAATCGAAAGCGCGATATAACATATCTATGGCATTTGAATTTGAATGCATTAACCTAATATCATTTTCATTCATTTGCATACAATTTCCTTTAACAATCATTTGCCTGACCCTCCAAACCATTGATTTTATAAAAACACTCAATCGTTGTTTCCACAAGGTGTAATCAACACCACAAAACAATGGAGGCCTAGAAAAGGACTATCCCTCACAAAATGGGGATACACCAATTTGAGCCATTATGATCTTTAACATAAGCACTTAAGATTTTTGCAACAAGACTTTGATACCAATTGAAAGTTATGGTGTAATCCCAAGAGGGGGGGGGGTGATTGGGTATTTAAGAATTTCTAGGTCAAGTATGTCCTATTTTAAATCGTAACCAATATTATTCAACCTAGAGTCTTTCTAAGCAGTCTCAATACCACTTAATTATTTATGTATGCCAATATTCAAAACAAATATAACATTCACAAATTGAACATAAACATACAAGTGTGGAAAATGAATAGCGTGGGAAAAGGGAAAACAAACACAATATTTTTATTAAGGTTTGGCCAATCCTGCCTACATCCCGCCTCAAGCCAAACCGTTTGAGGTTCCACTACCTTGCTCACTTAACCATGCGAAGTGACACCATTTACAATACTCCTTACAGGGTGGAGTCCCCCTAGCTCCCTTAACTGGGTGGAGCCAAACTATTACATCCCTTACAGGATGACGCCCTCCTAACTCCCTTAACCAGGTGAAGTTAAACCATTTCTCCTTATAGGGTGGACCCCCCCTAGCTCACTTAAAAGGGAGGAGCCAAACCGTACATAGATATGATAGTTTGCGTACGAATGAAGTTCTTCTCAAATAAGCTGATGTATACAAATTTAAATCACTATATGCACTCTCAAATGATATGATTTATGCTCAATAGAGTATTTGTTTCTCTCAAAAAAAATTCAAATAAAAATGAGAGAATTTGGGATTGATTTACTCAAGATTGAAATATGAGAAACCTTTCAAGTGAAGATATATAAATAAATATATGCTCAAGGTTCTCTTAACTCACCCAAAGATTTTCTCCAAGAAATAAGTTTCAAACTAGATATAGGACAAGCTTATGGTTTTCTCAAAATGATTTTTGCAATAAAGACAAGTGAGCATTTGAATCTTGCAATAGATGTACACAAAGATTCACAAGCCAGAAATAAGTTTCTCCCAAAATGTTTATCAAGAAAAATATATGGGAGAAACCTTTAAGCTTACTCTCAAAAATGATTTTCAAACAAGAAGATAAGTGAGAGTAAATGCTTTAAAATGATATAATATATGCACAAAGGAATGATTCTTAAACAACCCTCAAGAGCAATAAGTTCGCAAGTGAAGGGAGTAAAAAAAATCAAAGCTCTCTTTCAAAAAGATTTTTCAAAAGAATAATAAAGAGAATATGAATTTGTTTTCTTGAAAATGTAAGAATAAAGCCCAAATAATTTGAGAGGATTTTCAATATAATAAAAAAATTAATAAATGAGTTATGAGTGGGCTATTTATAGAATCTCTCTAAAATTTGATCGTTAGGGACCTATTGGGCATTTTTTAAATTGTTTAATTAAAAGTTAATGACTTGTTCAGAGCTGAAAAATGGTCAAACCCGAGAGGTCCAGTCTATTGGGGGTTGCACCGGTCGGTTGACCTTAAGCAAAATTCAAATTTCAAAGAGGTGCGGCTGACTAAG
This sequence comes from Malania oleifera, assembly GCF_029873635.1. NCBI lineage: Eukaryota > Viridiplantae > Streptophyta > Magnoliopsida > Santalales > Ximeniaceae > Malania > Malania oleifera. The sequence continues at coordinate 61,720,765 of NC_080417.1, read as the reverse complement.
GATACTATCAGTCGGCTGGCCCTAGACAACCTTCCAATTTCTCGAGAAATGGTCTGCCGGGCCAAAGGTCCGGTCGGACGAGTTTGAAGGCCGGTTGACTGGTCATTTCAAGTCTTAAAGAGGCCAGTCAACTGGGGCTACACAATTTAGGCCTAAAAGCACTAGCCTGTTAATTAGAGCTAATAAAGCCTTCAAAGGCCAGTTAGCCGAAAAGCAAGGTTGGTCGACTCGACTTTTCATACTTTAAAATGGCTAATCGGCTGGGAACTAACCAAAAGTATGGTCGGTCGACTGGGTTATTAAAGCTTGCAGAGGGCTAGTTGTCTGGGCTTAGTAAAAATCATTATTTTAGCCCTGTTTTTTCCTTAAAACTTTTTCAAACCTTTTGTGTATGAGTATGGCATTTTATGAAAAGGTTTTCCATGAAAAAAAAAAAATTTCCCTAAGGTTAGTATATGGTCTTTGTTCGAGCATCCAACCACATCATACAAGATATGCAATTATTACAATTGAAACCCTAATTGCATTTACAATTCAAATAAAATATGTCTTCTTTTCTTTGCTCTTCAATCTTTGTACAATACGCCAGGTTGATACGACCTTTAAGCGCCTCATGGGTTCCATTTCCCTTTACCTTATGTGCATGTTGAAATATTAAACCTACTCAAGCACTAAATACACACATAAGATACTAATGGTTTATCATTATCAAAACGGGATTAGATTCAAAAAGTCAACAATTAGGCTTAAGCAAACCATGAAATCTAACCAATATGTAATTATTAATAATGGAATTTTGTGGGCAAAGGTTATGTTTGTGATCGAATTTTAAATTATGGAAAATAACAATAAAACATTGACAAGTTTTGTTTACTCTCTTCTTTAAATTCCTAACATGCTTGTTTATGTCATGTTAATAGTAGATACATATAATCATACCTAGTTTAGGATTAATTCCAAATGTTTGAATTGATTTTGAAAAATATGAATCATTTAATGAAGATAAAATAACAAAAGGGCCTTAAAAAAATGTTAAGATAAATATCAAGTTGTTATACTTAATTCACATAGATTTGAAGGAATTTTAACTTATGGAGGTAATAATGGATAATTTATTACTTTTATTGATGCTTTTTCATAATATAAGCTTTTTTATTTGTTGGAAAATTCAAAGTGATGCTTTTGAGAAGCTTAGAAATTTTTTCCTCAAAGTTGAAAATCAACTCGATAAGAAAATTAAGAGAATTAGAATTGATAGAGTTTATGAGTATAAAAGAATTAAACTCACTTGCATAATCCTTGGGAATAATGTATGTAGTTACTCCACTTTATTCATCTAATTCTAGTAGCATAGCTTAGAGAAAAAAAAATTGAACATTTGTAAATTTGATTAATGGTATGCTAATAAAATCATTTGCACCTACTAATCTTTTAGGGGAAATATTTTTAATTGCTTGTCACATACTAAATAGAGTGCCACACAAAATTTCTAAGCTTCGTGGAGTTTTCCATGGTTTTTTTCATAGGAGATAGAATCAAGGTACAAAGTCTGTTCTATCTATTATATGCTTATGATCTCAAATGATTGAAGTTTGAATATAAAGTTTTTGGAAAGCATTGATGCATGTTGGCGCTAAACTTATGCCAAAGTTAGTATCTGTCTCTACCAAAACTCCAATTTTTATGACTTTAGTCGCAAGTTTTGCTCCATGTTTATGATTAAAAAAAAAAATCCGAGTAACAATATAGAGGGATTTTGTTTCTGGTCGTCTATGATGCAAGCCAGTGAGTAGGAACATTATACGAATAAATGATGGTGGCTCAATGGCTGAGCAACGGGAGCATGTCAAAGAAAGAGGGAGATTGTGTGTGTGTGTGTGTGTGTGTGTGTGTGTGTGTGTGAGAGAGAGAGAGAGAGAGAGAGAGAGAGTGAGAGAGAGAGAGAAAGAGAGAAAGAGAGAGAGAGAGAGGAGCTTGGTGTTTCCAGTTGGAGGCACAGAAGAGGCTTACAACGACTTAGGCAGGTGTTGGGGTCGTAGAAAATCCTAAACAAATAGGAAGAAGATGAACAATGTTTATCATGTGCACACCATGCATTTTTGTTATATGCAATGGACTAGTCGACTGGTTCACTTCAATTGGTCAGGCTTGTTTACCATATCTATTTTTTTATTTTTTTATTTTATTAAATTTTATTTAAATTTAGAGAGTCAACAAAAATATTTTTTTAATGAAAATTGCTAGCCTTAGTGGCTACATAATTATATTTAATATGTTTTGATGTTATTAACCTATTTGTTATTCCAAGTGTTTCCTATCTTTGCATATCATGTTAAGTACAGGTACAAGTAACAAATACATGAAGTAATGGATCAAAGGCAAAGATTGGACCGAGTAGACGTCGAATAGAAAAGATTAAAAGGACACTTACTCGGAAAAACCCAAGCACATCCAAAGGAAGTCTAATGTAGAATTATATGTAATGGGGAGTGTTTGAGGTAGGAATCATTGTAACTCTTGCGGTTTTTTTTCATGCATCATTTCTGAGCAAGACTTTAGCAAAATGCATATGCATACTAGGATACAAGAGTATATAGGATTTTACTAAGTCACAAACTCAATACTCATGGTTTTCAAAGATAAACAAAGAGTTTGACAAAAATATCCTATACTCAAATATGTTCTCATAAGGGACAATTTTTCAATATCTATGTATTGTAAACTTTTAAATACCTGATCCCGAACATGTCAAAATGAGTTTTATCTCCTAAAGACTCAAGAAAGTCAAGTATATTTTTATAAAGGACATACTAGCATATAAGATATCAAAATAAGCTTTCAAATGCATTTTCATACACAAGATATCTTATGTTCAAATGAAACTTCATTAGGACAAGTTTTAAATCATATTAGTATTAAAATCTTTTACAAACTTGGTTCTGGTTGGGTTCAAAACCATAGTTATGCACCTCTCAAATTTCCTAAACACCCTTCAGTATTTGGAGTATAACTTTTGCTAGAAAACACAAAAAAAGGCGATCTTGTTGTCTACAAAAAGCTAAGAAAAAATCCCACAACTTTCATGTTGAAGACCTTTAGGGAAAAATAGTCAACGGTTTCAGAAAATTGTTGAGAATTTAGGATGGAAATAGAACACCAACGGGCGAAAAACGGCTAGTTTTCATAATAGCCTTTTATATTAAATGCCCAACGGCCATAAAACGGCTAGTTCGCCCCGTTACCTATAATACAAGTCCATAGACTTGTTTAGCAATGGTTTTGATGGTTCTTACATGATTTTAGTGATTAACATCCTTTGAATACAAAACCTAAGCACTTTGTATTTTAGTTCTTCACATCAAGTGCTCATTTTCTCTCTTACTTTCTAATCTTGTTTGATTCATTACTTGAGAGAATAGTGTGAAGATTGTGTTGTATTTGATATTAGCTCAATCAAGGAGCATTGTTGTATATTTCATCTTCTTATTGTAAAGGGATTGGCGCCCGATTGAAGGTTCTTGGTGGACCATTTTGTAAGGCTTCTTGGTGAACCTTGCAGCTTTTGGTGAGCATTAAGGGATTTGTTCCCATGTTGTAAGGCTTCTCCACCTGTGAAGGAGTTTGATAGTGGATTGTGGAATCCTTAAGTTGGTCTCATGGCGTGGACGTAGGCTTCGTGCCGAACCACATTAAAATATCGGTGTTGAGCTTTCTCTTCTTTATACTGTTTTATTTGTGCCTTGTGCATGATTTACATTTCATATATTGTGATATAATTGCTTATATCTTGCCAAAAATTTTATTTTGTAACCAAAAACGAAGAAACGCAAAAGAGTCCATTCACCCCTCTCCCTCTAGATTCTACACATAGGCCGACAAAAGCATTATAAAATTAAAGATAAAAAATTCTTTTTAATTTTAAAGCCATTTTACTAATTTAATTTATTTTTATTTTTCTTTAACTTGGTTATTTCTAATTCAAAAATATTTTTATTTTAGATTTTCATTGATCTTTATACTTGGTAATTTTAGGGGACCCTTTTTCAACAATTAGGGATTCTAAAGATATATTTTTGCCTTTTTAAAAATATTTTATTAAGTTTTTTATACTTTCTTATATTTTTAGCCTTTGTATAATTGCCAAAAAATTATAAAAATTGCAAAAAATTTCAAAAAAAAAAATAAAAATTCAAGAGGGTTTTGATTTTATTTTAAAGTTTTCAAAGCATTTTGAGTTGGTTTTCATTCTATTGTAAATATAAGGGTCAAAGAATGCACCAAAATCAAGCCTTGGTAGCTCTCCATACATTGTTTTGTGTGCATTTATCCATTTGTGAATGTTGGAATGAGTGATTTGTGCCAAAATGTAGTTGAATGACACTCTTAGGAGGTTTCTTTTTTTTTTTTTTTTTGTAGAAATCCATGTTGGTTTGTATTGCATACATGCTCATAATGATATGTGTTGTCATTTTGTTATGATGCGATTAAGACTTGTTGTGAAGTGATGCTTGAGTTCTTATATGAACTTGAGAATGGTTTAAATGTTTGGACACCTGAAAACAATAAACACAAATTAATGAATCCAATGGTGGATCCCCCGAAGTATATGTTATTGCTCTTCATGCGATTCTTGAGGTTAGGGAAACTTTACAACTCTAACAGGTTACCTAATGGTTGTAAGGTGGAAGAATACTTAATGGAAAGGTAACCTAACTTAATAAAGATTCAAGGGTAATCTTGATTAATGTTTGAACAACCTAAAGTTTTCATGGTACCATTGGAAAGGATGGGTGTTTAGGGGTTGTTAGTGTTGAGGATACTCTACCTTAATCTAAGGCTTGCCATATATGACATTAATTAACCCTTAATACCAAGAGATTCATTTGTATATACTTTCCATTTAGTTGTCCTATAATTGATATGTAATTATTTCATTCAATTTTTAATTCAATGTAAATGGAAAAACTCACCACTTTACAAGTGTGGTGGTTTCATCAAACCTTCTCATGGTATCAAAACCAAACTGGATTTGCATCCCCTCTCCGACCTCTTCATCCTCCCTCCCAATGGCTACTGAAACCTTCCCCACCCTTCTCCCTTTCAAAACCTTAATTCATATGGTCACCATACTTCCACCAACTATCTCCTATGGAAGAGCTAACTCCTTTCCCTTCTTGTGAGCCAAGATTTATTAGACTATGTTGATGGAACCATTGTGCCGCTACCTAGGTTTAAACCTACTGACTCTCACACACCAAATGACAAACACTTGGCATGGAAAGCTACTGATCAACACCTCCTCAACCTCCTTATTTCCTCCCTCACTGAGGAGGCCATGGCAGAGATTATTGGCCTCTCCACCACATGCAAGGCCTAGCTCGCCTTTAAGAATACTTTCAGCCACCTTTAGAAGGCCTAGAAAATCCACCTTAAAGACGATCTCTAGTTAATGAATCATGGTACCAGACCTGTTGCCGCCTACGCCCGAGCTTTCAAGGCCCTCTGTAACCAATTCCATGCGATTGGTTGGTTTATTAATGGCACTGATAAGGTGCAAGGGTTCCTCTACGGTCTCGGCGCTGATTTCTTGAGCTTCTCCACCGTGCAAATGGCACTTACGCCTCTTCCCTATTTTTTAGATTTAGTTTCCAAAGCTGAGAGCTTTGAGCTCTTCCAGAAGTCCCTTGAGACTACTTCTCCTCTAGTTATAATATTCACTACCGCAAATCGTGGTCTCGAGTAGTCGAACCAACGAACCTCCTTCTGCAACTCCTATGGCTGAACCAGTGGTCATGGTCATAACTCTACAAACTGATGACGAACCCACTCTAGTCAAGGGTGTCACCCTCTGCACTGCCAAATATGTCGCCTTGATGGTCATTATGCTGATCAGTGCAACCAGCAGTATGCATACAGCGAGTCCAGTGCTCATCTTGCCGAGGCTTTCACTAGGTCATGCTCTCCAAATAGGCATGAGGCCTCTAATTGGTTCTTGGACACTGGGGCTTCAGCCCATATGTCCAATGACCCATCCATTTTGGATTAGTTCACTCAATACATAGGTAAGGACTCAGTGATTGTGAGGAATGGTGCCTCATTTCCCATTACACATAGTGGTATCCTCTCTTCTGCCCCAAATATTCATTTATTAGATGTCTTGGTTGTTCCTCATCTCACTAAAACTATTCTTTCAATTAGTAAATTAACGTCTAATTTTTCTTTTTCCATTACATTTACTAATAATCTTTTCACTGTTCAGAATCGTCAAATAGGAAGGGTGGTGGCAGCCAGTAAGAAAGATGGAACCTTATATGTGCGAGAGTGTGGCAACTCTTCTTTTATTTCTGTCCTTAAGAATAAATCTTTACATGCCAACTTGCAAAAAATCATCATTTGCCTTATTCACGTAACAAACATAGGTCATCTCATGTGTTAGATCATATTCATTGTGACATATAGGGCCCTACCCCTATCAAATCAAATTTGGGATTCACCTTTTATGTTCTCTTCATTAATGATTATTCACAGTTCACTTGGCTTTATCATTTGAAATTCAAATCTGACTTCTATGATGTTTTCACTCGATTTCATAAATTTGTGGAAAATCAATATTCTGCTCGTATCAAAATTTTACAAAGGGAGGGTGAGGCCGAATTTACTCGCACATGGTTTAAAGCTCGTCTTCGTACCTCCAGCATTCATGATCAAATTTCTTGTCCATATACACCTGCCCAAAATGGTCGTGATGAACGAAACACTGCTATGTGGTTGAGACCGACTTGGCCCTTTCTTCCAATCTCACCTTTTTCCTCACTTCTGGGTTGACGCCTTTAGCACTATAGCTTACATCATCAACTGTTTGCCCAAACCACTTATTGGAGGTAAGTCACCGTTTGAACTTTTATATGGTTCCTCTCCAAATTATAAAAATTTTCATTTCTTTGGTTGTTGTGTTTACCCTTGTTTGCGTGATTATATGCCTAAGAAAATTTCTTCTTGTAGTATTCCCTGCATTTTTTTAGGTAAGATTCCTTCCTATAAAGGATTTTGTTGCCTTGATCCCATAACCTCCTGGCATAATCTATATCACTTGACATGCTCAATTTGATGAAAATCATTTTCCTTTCATCAATACCTCTCAAGCTCATCCCCTTTCCTCTCTACATTTTTCCAACTTTCTAGAACTGAGTCTTCTCCATATATACCCTCCTCTCTCTTCCCCTACACACCATTGTTTGCACATTACTCAAATCAGATCTACCCTAAGTGCAATCTGTACTGACCTAGTGGATGAGTCTTTGTAGACTACTAATTCTTTTTTAGGCTCCTCTTCACCATACTCGGCTTCTAGCCCGCCCCCTATTAAGTCACAAACCACTCCTTATGTTCCCGTTCTGCATTTCCATTAGGTTCTCACCCTATGCTCACACGAGCTAAAGCTGGTATTTTCAAAACTCGCCATCCGACAAACCTTGGTGTCTTGGGACCCTTTGAACTTCTTTCTGCTCTTTTTGTCTCTACTGAGCCTAAAGGATTCAAATCTGCTACTCAGAATCCTACTTGGCATGCCACCATGGATGAAGAAGTTGAAGCCTTGCAAAATAATCGCTCTTGGATTTTGGTCCCTCGACCTGCAAACACCAACATTGTGGGCTCTAAATGGGTGTTTCAAACCAAATATCTACCTAATGCATGCATTGAGCATCTCAAAGGCTGCCTTGTTGTCAAGGGCTAGACATAGGTACCTGGTATTGACTACACTAAAACTTTTAGTCCTATTATTAAGGCTACCACTGTTTGTGTTGTGCTTTCTATTGCTGTGACCAACAAATGACCGCTTCGTCAACTTGACGTCGAGAATGGGTTCCTCAACGGCACTCTCAGTGAAAATGTTTATATGGAACAACCTTCTGGGTACATTGATCTTCACTTCCCTAATAATATCTGTTAGTTGAAGAAAGCTTTCTATGGTCTCAAGCAAGCTCTTTGTGCATGGTTCCAATGCTTCAGCTTTTTTCTCATTCAACTTGGTTTCTCTTGTAGTCGTGCTAACACTTCTCTATTTGTCTTTCACAAGCAATCTGACACTATCTATTTGCTTCTTTATGTTGATGACATTATTGTTACTAACAAAAACTTATCTCTTCTTAATAGTTTTACTTGCAAGCTCAATTCTGAGTTCGTCACTAAGGATTTGGGTCCTCTCAATTACTTTCTTGGCCTTGACACCAACTACGGATGGTCTTTTTATTATTCAACTGTAATATACACGGAATATTCTTACTCGAACTCTATTACATGACAACAAACCTGTGCATACTCCTATGGTTGTTTCTTAGTGCTTGTCCGCTGATAGTCCTCTATTTTTGGATCTCACTCTTTACAGATCTCTTATTGGTGCACTCCAACACTTGAACCATCACACGCCTGGACATTGCTCCTGTTGTCAACTCTATTATCCAATTTCTACATCCTCCAACTGAAGATCATTTTCTTGCTATTAAATGTATTCTTCGCTATGTCAAAGGCATCCTCCATTTTGGCTTTACATTTCGCCCATCTGCTACTCCTAGTGCTCTAGTTGCTTAATCTGATGTTGGCTAGGCAGGCTGTCCTAACACTCGTTGTTCTACCTCTGGCTACTCTATTTATATTGGCGATAATTTGGTTTCTTAGAGTGCTAAGAAGCAACCTACTATATCCCGTTCCAACTGTGAATCTGAGTATCGTGCTCTTGTGCACACTACAATCAAACTTCTTTAGCTTAAGCATCTCCTTCGTGACCTCTAGGTTACTATATCCCGTTCTAGATGTGAATCTGAGTATTGTGCTCTTGTGCACGCTACAAACTTCTTTAGCTTAAGCATCTCCTTCGTGACCTCTAGGTTACTATATCCCGTTCTAGATGTGAATCTGAGTATTGTGCTCTTGTGCACGCTACAGTCAAACTTCTTTAGCTTAAGCATCTCCTTCGTGACGTCTAGGTTCCCATTCCATAGCAGCTTCTTCTCTTATATGACAAAAAAAGTGTCATTTCTTTTTTAGCTCCAACACATTCTCTCATAAGGGGGCCAAGCATGTTGAATTATACTATCATTTCCTTTGAGAACTTCTTGTCGCTGGGAAATTTCACACGCATTATGTGCCCTCTCACGTACAGGTTGTCGATATCTTCAAAAAAAGTGTTCCTTGACCTCTTTTTGAATTTTTCTGATCCAACCTTCATGTTCTTTCCAATCTGACGCTCAGCTTGCAAAGGGGGGTGTTGAGGATACTTTGCCTTAGTCTAAGGCTTGCCTTATGTGACATTAATTGACCCTTAATTCCAAGATATTCTTTTGTATATACTTTTCATTTATTTGTTCTCTAATTGATATGTAATTATTTCATGCAATTTGTAATTCAATATAAATGGCAAATACTCACCACTTTATAAGTGTGGTAGTTTCATCAAACCTTCTTAGTTAGTATCTTTCCTTCACATAACCAAACTCAAAAATGCATCTTTAGAATGTAGACCATAGACTATTGGTTTCTTAGAACCTAGGATTAGCTAGAGACCAATTAGTTTGTAGTAATTAGGTGAGCTTAACCAAGAAAGGTTAGTAGTGACTATTTGAACCTATAAAGTGCAAGATAAAGGACATAAACAGATTTTTAAATAGTCATCCATGCTTAGAATAGGCCAAGGACAGCTAATCAAATATACAATCTTGGTCTCTAATTCCATACATCATCGAGCTAAGGCCAAAATTAACACAAAAGAAACCTAGGGTTCCATAACAAGGACAACAACAAAGGTTATTCCAAAAATCGAATTAAAAGAGCATCCAATCAAAAATGGGCATCAACAGCCATACACATGAGGTCCTTCATCCATACTAAGACTTCCAACCCTACAAATACCTCCATATTTGCATAAAATGCATTAAGAAATGCACTTTTTACATTAAAACAATTTGAAATCCATATAACATAAAAATATAAGAAAAACTTTAATAGCTTCAAGTCTGGCTACTAGTGCAAAGTTTCATTAAAGCCTATTCCTTCTTCTTGTGTATAACCTCATGCCACTAATTTAGCATTAGTTCTTACTATATTGCAACACTCATCAAGTTTATTTTAAATCCCATTTGATATCTGATTATAAAGTGATATTTAGGTTTAAGTACTAAAATTCATATATTATTTATGTTTAATTGATTAATTTTCTCCTACGTGGCCATCATCTAAAATTTATCATGCTTAGCTTCTTCAAAAGTTTTACATTCAAGATAAGAAATAAAATCACAATTTCACATTAACTCCTTATGGAAGATCTAGTTTGAATTCCAAATTTATATATAAAGGATAGTTAGAATTTATTCTTATAGATTGGATATGCATTTGTTATTGTGTCACATCTAGTGTGTTGACTTTTTGAATCCGATCCTTATTTTGATTATGACAAACCACAGTATCTCATTTGTGTGTTTAGTCTTTGAATAGATTTATGATGCAGAAGGTGCAAATGAACAGATTTAATGTGTGCATGCATGATCATTGATTTAATTTGACGCTCAAACAAATGACCTTGGATTGACCTTAGAATCCCAAGTTTTTCACAAAAACCTTTTATTCAAAATGTTAAATTTATACCAAAAGGTTTAAATTGGTTTTGAAATCAAAACAAGGGTAAAATTTATTCTTGGAATGAAAAACTCAAAAACAAGTTTTTCAAAACCCCTCTAATATTTCTTCCATTGAATTGATGAGCACTTTTCTCGATCAATACGTTCTCATCTTAAAAAATTTTCAACATGAAAGTTGTGGGATTTTCTCTTAGCTTTCTTTTGACACAAATAAAATCCCATTTAGAGTTGTTTAGAACAAGTAATACCCGAATTATTAAAAGGTGCCCGTAGCAGAAAATTTCACTCATGTTTCTTACACCTCAATTATGAGCGATTTTATTAATTAATTAGTTCTTATATTAAAAAGTGTTCAACATGAAAGTTGTGGAATTTTCTCTTAGATTTCTTTTGATATCAATAATGTCCAATTTGAAGTTCTGTAGAAAAATTTATCCCTAAAAAACTAAAGAGTGTCCGCGTAGAAAACTCGTGCCCAGCTGACCAGATCTTCACTCTAGTCGACCAAACATCACGTAATTAAAGCCCCAGTGGACCGGAGCTTGGCCCCAGTTGATTAGACCTCTTGGGGAAGTGCCCCAATGGTCGGAAAACAGCTAGTTTTTGAAATATAATAATATTTTAACACCCCAATGGCCATATAATGGCTATATTGGGTTTTTGGCCTATAAATACAAGCCTTAGAGACTTGAAAATGTTAGAGAATCATATTAAACTTGTTTTTAATCCTTCTTTGATTCTCTCACATGTTTATACCCCATTTGAGCTTTAAATTTTCATTTTCTCCTACTCTTCTCTTATTTAAAAATCATTTGTGGAGAAAATATTCTTGTGGGTTTTATTTGAAGAGGCTTGAGCATATATCATATATATATATTGCTTGATGGTCTTCTTCTTTTATGTGTGGCATATTTTTCAAAGATAAAATTTCGTCCATAATATTTTTTTTCGGGAAAAACTTTTAAACATTTATTGGAGGGCTTGCGTGTATATTCATGTTCATAATATATAGCTTGAAAACCTCCTCGTTGTTTTGAAAATCAAAGTTCAAATTTCTCCTACTCTTTTATTTAGAAAATATTTCTTTGGAGAAATTTCTTTTAAATTTGTCTTGAAGGCTTGAGCTTGTATCATAACTCATATATATTGCTTGATAGCCTTTTTAGTTTCATGATTTTCAAAGATAATATTTCTCCCATACTCTTCTTTCAGAAATTTCTTTTTGAGGAAATATTTTTTAAGTTATTCAATTAAGGCTTGAGCTTATATCTCACTTCATATATAAAGCTTGAGAGCCTTCTTCCTTTGATATTTTATAAGGTCAATCATTTTATAGAAAAACATTGTTTCTCCTATTCCTTTATTTTAAAATATTTTTCAAAGAAAACTTTGGGTTAATCAAGATTGCTTTAAGCATATTTTCATTGATAAATATTGGTTTGAAAATAATCTTGAGAAAAGGCTAGAGCTTTTCGTGGAAGCCTTATTTGAATTAAATCTTTAAAAGGTTGTTTTTTGAAAAGAAAAATCATTTTCCATACTCTCACCGTTTTACTTGAAAAATAATTTTGAGAGGAAAAACATTACTCTATTGAGCTTCAATTTACAAATCATATGAGAGTGCATTTAGATTTTAAATTTGTACAAATATGATTATTTTAAGAAGCATTTTAAAATATACGAAATTGTATTTTGATTAACAGGCCCTTCATGGTTCGGGTTGTGAACCGTGGGCCAAGTGAGGGCGCATCACTTGGTGAAGGTTTGGCTCTGCCCAATTAAGCGAGTTAGGGGGACTCCACCCTGTAAGGAGTGCGAACGACTTGGTTCTACCCGGTTAAGTGAGCTAGGGAGGTTCCACCCTCTAAGGAGTGTGTAATGGTTTGGCTCCACCCCTCTGTAAGGAGTGCTAACGACTTGGCTCTACCCGGTTACGTGAGCTAGGGAGGCTCCACCCTCTAAGGAGTGTGTAACGGTTTGGCTGCACGTGGTTAAGTGAGCTAGGGGGCTCCACCTTGTAAGTAGTGTAAATGATTTCTGCTCCACCCGGTTAAGTGAGCAAGTTTAGTGAAATCCTTGGGGGAGTTTGCCCAAGGTGAAGACAAGGCAGGATTGGCCAAACCTCGTTAAAATTCTCATCTCTCTCTCTCTCTCTCTCTCTCTCTCTCTCTCTCTCTCTCTTATCTCATTTATATTTCTGCACTTTATTTTTCCGCACATGTATGCTTCTTCATTTATTATTGTTATTATTTTTTCATACACACTTTAAATATGAATGGGATATGATGTGGTGAATCAGCAAGATTAATTAACCAAAATTTTTTAAAACCCAATTCACTCCCCTCTTAGGATCACACCATAACTAGCAATTGGTATCAAAGCCCGATTACATTAAGTTTAACCACATTTGCATAAATATTGCAATAACTCATGTTTGGTGTATCCCTATTTTGAGGGTCAATACTTTGCATATCCTCCATTGCTTTTATTGTGTAGATTTTACCATTTGGAAATTGAAAATGTTTTTTTTTTTTTTTTGTAAAAACAGTTGATTGGAAGTTTTGGAAATCATTTTTGAAAGAAAATTTTAACCCAATGAAAATGAGTTGAAAGTGCATGACATGGTTTTAATGCATATCATTCTAATGTCATGCATATTGTGCCTTAGCTACTAACATCTCTCCAAAGTTCATGGCTTGTAGTAGTGCTAAGGAGTTTTGGGAACCATATGAGGTACGGGGAAACTGAGAGAGAGGAGAACGCCATTCCAAGGATTTCGTACTTAAAAGGTTAAGAAGAAGTAAATTGAAATGGTATAACTTTCTTCTTCTACTTATTGAATATCTAATGTCATGATTCATATGATGTATATAATGTGTTAAATTTTTTATGAATCATGTGATAAATCTGATAATGCTAGCATGCTATCTTATGATGTACTCAAAAAGAAATTTCTTTAATACTCATAATATTCTATTTAATATTTATTATAAAAAAGGGAAATGATGTTTAAAATGCTTAGAAAGTGATTAGTGTTTATATGATCAAATCTTAGTAGTATACACCATTGTTATATTAAGAACTTTAGTGAAGCAAGACAATATGATAATTCAAACTATAATATCCAATCTATTTGCTCAACGTATATGTCATTTTGATTGGTCAAATATTTGAATATATTGGTTATAGCTTGCTTGAGATAAATCCACTATGGACAAATGCTCTTAACTTGTTTAATAATTTTTAATGCTTTATATACTTTAGGTTGAATATCTTGAATATAACTTATATTGTCCATCACGTATAGTGTTGAGTTTTAGGGATGTTATCATAATACTATATACATATTTCATATAACCCCGAACTCATTATGGAGCTTAAATGACCAATTATATTCAAATGCATTCATAAGCTCATCCCCTTGTTAAAATTTTTAGGTAAACCTAATCTAGTAAAGCCAAATGTAAATCAATTGAATATATAATTCTCTTGGCTTAAAAATCTTAGGTGTGCCCTTCACATAATGCAAATAGGTTTATTTCAATTGAAGGGATTTTATTTGAAGAAATTTTGATTAAAATTATTGATCAATTTAGTCTAAGCAATTAAATGCCAAATATCACATATTGAACATATAATTATTTTGGTTGAACAGTTAAATTGAAAAAGGGGTAGAAAATAGGCTAAAAATTTGAAATTTGGCAAGCCCAGTCGACCGAACTTGTTAGCTTTGGTGCAATCCCAAGAAGGGGGGTGAATTGGAGATTTAAAAATTTCCTCCTAGGATAAAACTAATCTAGCAATAGTATTACACAACCTAGGGGCAATCTATGTTTGTATAAAATTGCAGATATGATATATTAACCAAATTCAGTACATGCACTAAAGTTTTAGTATTTCTCAACAAGATTCAATACCGCTCAATCAGATACGTAGTAATATTCAACAAGGAAATTAAGTCAAGCACAAAGCAGAGTATAATCCAAGAAATGTAAAAGTGACACCGAATATGATATCGAGGTTCGGCCAAGCCTACCTACGTCCCCGCCTTGGCACACCCATATAAGGATTATACTATAAGCTCACTTAACGAGTGGAGCGACACCTAAACAACTAGGTCAATTAGCACAAGACTGACCTCAACCTTTACAAACAATCCTTCTGGGCTGGATTACCGCTCCCTCAAGCCACACCTGGATTACAATCAATGAATATGAAATTTTGCGTACAATTTTAAGTGTTTCTACACAAGCATATATGTACTACAATACAGTCTAGATAAATATGCACTCACAGATGATATGGATTTAATGCTCATAAGAGATCCAATATGTAAACTCTCTAAGATGTGTGAGTGAATGTATATGTGAGAGTTCAACCATTAATCCAAGATAAGATATTCAACACACAAATGATCAAAGGAAGTTTAACACAATCCAAATCAAATATCTCAAGGATATTCTAAATGTAAAGCACAATAGATATTTTTGGATTGAATCTGGAAAAACAATATCAAAGATAATATGCAAGTTTGTGTAAAATAATATTTTTGCAAATCAAAACCCACAAGCTTGATGAGTCTTGCAATCAAGATGCAAAGACTCACTAGCTATAAGGATATTCCCTCTCAAAGATTTATTATTTAAATCGGGGAAAAACCCTAGCTAAGAACTCTCAATGAAAATAATCAATCAACAAACAAGGAGAATTTCAGCAATGTAAAACACTCAATAACACTCTTGGGAACTTGATCTATCAAGGGAATAGCAAAATAAAGAGTGTATGGAAGTAGTATGAGCTAAATGGATTTGACAATTTGAGAGAGTTTTTCCTTAATGATCTTGCTAATCAATCCTTAATTTTGCAAATGAGAAGATATATATAGGCAAGGGCAAAATTATGACCATTGGGGACTCAATGGGCATTATTAAAAAGATTTTAAATGAGTTTAATTATGTTTTAACCCAATTTACCCCTAATTACTGCAGTTAAAAATAAGCAACCCAAGACTTTCGATCGACCGAGCCATAGGTTTGGTCGCTCAAATAGACACGTGAGCAAAAGCAAAGTTTTCATGTTCGGGTGCCTGAGGAATTGTTTGGTCTGCTGAACCGAGGTGAAAATCATTCTGTTCACATTTCGGTTGCCCAGTTTATGATTTGGTTGACCGAACCCATATGTTTGGTCGCCCGAGGCCATTTTGAACGCCAAGTTCAGGCACCCAGGTTGGTGAAAAAGTGTCACGTCAAGGATTTGATCGGCCTTGGAAGGTGCGGTCAAATATGTTCAGCCACTCGAAACCAAGTCAACATTTTAACTTTCCAACCATTCGGTCGATCGAGGAAAAATGAAATGCCAAGTTTGATCGCCCGAATGCCTTCTGATTTTTACCTTTAAGTCTTGATTTTATTCAATTTATTTCCTTGATATTATATGTGATCTTGGAGACTATTTTACGTGTAAGTGCTGGGACCTAAGGTCATTCTAAGGTCGTGTTTCTTGCCAAAAATAATCCGGCATCAGTCGACCAAAGGGTGGTCCCTATGGTTTGTTTATAGTCTTGAGCATTAAACCTATCATGCATGTTATGCAGTTATTACAGACCATATTATATTACAAACTCAAATTAATTGAATGTTATTACAATGACAAAAGAGTCTTCATTCCCTTTGCTTCTTCAAGAGCCATATAAAGCTTGAACTTTATGGTCTGTATGGCTTCCTTGAGTTCCTACCAATAGTGCATGCTTATGATGAACCTGTTCAAAAAACTCAGTGCACAGGTGAGAAACATTGTTTTTGTCATAATCAAAATGGGAACAGACTCATAGAGTCAACAGGACTATATAGTCCAATCGAGTGACCCTCTTTGGGCAGAGTCTTATGCACAACCTAGTCAACCAGTACATTAACACCAGTCAATTGGCCTTCTCTGTTTGCCTAGTAAAGCCTACCCAGTTACTCCCCAATAGACTGGATTATAGACCGTGCCTTTCTGTGTGCACGCCAGTCAACTGAACCTATATCCCTAGTCGACCAGCCTGTGAAAAATGGTCTAATATGCCTAAGCCAATGTTATGTCTTGAAAATTTAGAGCCTTGGCTAGGTTTTTGAAGCATAAAAATATGAAAATTGAGAGCATAAAAATTTAATGCATGGGCTGCATAATTAAGGGGGAGCAACACCTTAAAATCCATCCAATAAACACTTTATTGTATTGTACTTATTTTTAGAAATATATTGTCTTTATTTATATTGGATGATTTGTGTGAACTAAATGGCACTATCTATAAATTGCTACATGTTTAAATTCATCCGATGGATAGTTTATATTGAGTTAAAATGGATTGTTTGAACTGAATCCTTACTCTCCATCCTTCACATAAATTTTAATTATATTTGGTGGATAATTTATGTTTTGGCATGATTTTCTTGGGCTATATTGAACTGCATGCTTGATCTTAGTGTCATCTGCATGGCTAGTGCAGAATCCTTTTGAAATTGCATGCGATAGTTAACTACGGCTTCGCATGTTGAATTCAATGATCTATTTTAGACTCGCATGCTAACTAGTTGACTAACGATATAACTCCATAAGACTACCTATAAATTCAAAATTCTTTTACAAGTCTTATGCAGTGCCAAGGTAGTGACCATGTCAAACTTAGTATTTTAATCTTAAGAAGTCAATTTGACTGTTGCATGTTGAATGATAAAGTCTTGAGAAGTATTGCATTCTAATTAATTGAATAGGTTTGTACATGTTGAATCCAAAAACGCTATATTAATTGGAAACATATACACATTTTATAATCTTAGGAAGGACTAGTTCATGGAAACCTTTTTTGGTCCAAATCTTTGGATTATGAACTTCATGTAGGAACTAAATGGTTAATCAAGCTATTTTAAATTCTATACCACACACCATGATTAAAGTCCATTTAAGTATGGGAAAATGCATAACATTTGAAAAACTTCATATGCCACATACTCATTGTCATTTGAGTTGTGCTATTCTTTTTGTTGAACCCCAACTACATAAATATTGCATGATTATTTGAGTATTGCCTTGATTGACTATTGTGTATTGAATTGAAATGCAATATGTCATGCTTATGTACTAAATGTCTTATTTTTGTTGTATGTTGATTTTTTTTTTGGATGAATATATGATGAATATGTGTTAAATGAATATCATCCTAGTTTGAACTTGCACTCATGTGTGCACGCAAATATACAAGGGAGCTTAAGCTCCATTCTTAGGAAAAAGGATTAAAATCATGCGTCCTATGAACTCATATGCAGTGTATGTTCTATTGTTTTTGAATCCTAATGGTTTTCTGAAATACCTTGAACATCATATCCTATTTCTTATAAAAACATATTTTGATATAGATTGTTCTTGGATCTATGAACACACTACACCCGACATAATATTAGTTTTATAATGAGTGTGTGTTATATAGGAAGACCCTACTAGTTGGTTAAATGCTTTAGCTATAACCAACAGAATTATTTTAATGATTGCTTATGCTGTCTTAATAATTTTTTTTGTTAACAATTGGTATCAGCATAAGTGATTAATTTCATCTAAGACAGCTTTGAGATCGAAAAGGGAGATTTTGTAAAATTCCATTTCTTATTGTTGATTTAAGTGTAATCCTAAAAGGGAGGTGAATTGGGAATTTTTAAATTCTTTCAGATTATTTACCACCTAAACCCTATTTCTATGTTTAACAATTTAATTGCAGGGGTTTGAGGCTGAATTAAATTATTATATCAATGAATGGTTCTCAATTAATTATTAAGTGCATGAGAAATTATTCAACTATACACACATGAAATACGAGTAATGAAATGGAGTGCGGAAAGTAAAAAGAGTAAGGAAAGAGAGAAAAGCAAACACAGATTTTACGAGATTCAACCAACCTAGCCTACGTCCTCGCGTTGAGCAACCCATTAAAGGATTCCACTAAAAACCCTGCTCCTTAAATTGGGACAGAGCTTCCCTTACATCCGCTGCTTATAATAGGCACAACTTCCTCCTCACCCAGTTCACAATCCGAACTGTGATTACAGTTACAATTTTAAATATGCAAAACAATTCAAGATTCGCTTCTAACAAAGCTAGTGAATACAATCAAAATTTCTAACGCATATCCATATGATGAAACTTGAAGCTCAATATGTATGTAACGATTCAATCATTAATGAATGAATATGCTTCACCAAATTTCTCTTTTATCAAATCTTCCAAAATATTTGTATGAGTAATAGCTTTGAAGACAAGATGCACAAATATCAAATATGATCTTGTTAAAAAGTTTGTCTTTAATATTATAAAGATCTAAATCAATAAGCTTTCTCCCAAATTTTCAACCACAATATGATCTTTGAAATACGCAAATTAATATATATATATATATATATATTAATTTGCGTATTACAAAGATCATATTGTGGTTATATATATATATATATATATATATATATATGATGTGATTACCGAAGATCAAAACCTAATATAAGATTTTTTTAGAAAATATCCCTCAATAATTTATATAGTTATGAACTTCTAAGGATATTTAATCAAATGGTTTTGTAGTATCAAAAATATCAAGTCTTTAAATAAATACACACTTGAATCAAAAACTATTTAACCAATGGCAAAACCTTTCTCAAGTAATGATCTTGTCAAAACAATCTCTATATGTATATGAACACTCAAGATCAATCTCTCTAATGATATTCAATAATCAATGATGAGATGAAAAACTTTCGATTTACCAAACCTCAATACCAAGTTGAAATCAAGATGTATAAAATGAAATCTCTTTGTTTTTCTGAGTTGATTTGCCCAAGCTTGATGAGTATAAGTTGGAGTGTAGGCAATCATATAGCAATATGTTCAAGTCTCTCAATTCTATTCCAAAGTATGTTCTTTTCTCTTCTCGTTTATCTTAGCTCCCGCACTAGGGTTTAGATGTTGAATATATAGGTACCTTACCCTTAGAATCAATCTTAACCATTGGATCAAACAATAGTTCGCGTGTTCTCTCATTAAAAATTAAATTTTTAAACTTTCTTGCAAGTTCAGACGACTGAGGGTTAAGGACTAGACGACTGAAGTTCCTTAGATCTTTGAAAAAAAAAAAACCTATACATAGGGTCAGACGACTGAAGTTGGGGTTCAGTCTTCTGAAGTGTCCGATTCAGATGACTGAAGTTTGAGTTCAGTCTTCTGAGGTGCTTTTGCTAGGTTATGTGTTTCACCATAAATTCTTCAGATGACTAAACTTAATCTTCAGTCTTGTGAAGAAATTCATCAAACGACTGAGCTTAACTTCGATCTTTTGAAGTTACATCTTCAGGCGACTAAACGTTGAGTTCAGTCTTCTAAACTAACCAACTTCTGGATTTTCCCTTTTAATTTGAAATATTTGCTTTTGCACTTTTTCATTGCTCTTTTGTAAAAATATTTTTCAGGGTTTTAAAAATATTTTTAAGTCCATAAATATCGCCTAATGATGTTCATGAGATGCATGAGTCCTAATGTCATTCTAGGGTATATGTTGAGCCTCAAATTAAATCATATGAAGTATGTGAATACATAAGTTCTAAGTACCCATTCCCATGATGATCTTGAACTTTCCGCTTGCATCTTCATTCTTCTACTCTTTCAATTGCATAGATTGTGCCAAGATATGTATGCTTTAATCTTCATGGCTTCCATGACTTGTCATCCTTCTGTCCATGTTATATATTGTTCTTGTTCACAATCTTAATTGCACATATCAAATACCAAGTGATTTTTCATTATCAAAACAGGATTGGACTTGTAGAGTCAACAATCTCCCCCTTTTTGATGATGACAAATACACAAGTAAAAATATATAATGGGTTATGCCTAACAAGGCTCCCCTTCAAATAATCCATCAAATATTCAGCAAATGAAAATATGCTCATGCCAAATGAAATATGCTCATGTTCATACATAAGTTGTTTAGCCTGATTCTTATCCTATAGCCTGATTCCTCTCCCCCTTTACACAATTAGTCTTTCCAACAATTTTGCTATTCTTCTCCTCCTTTACACAATTAGTTGTGCCAACAAGTTTTGCTCCTCCTAATTTTTCTCCCCCTTTTGACATCAACAAAAAGGTGTATAACAAAGTAATACATGAGTGAACAGAATCTTATAATCTTCTCCCCTTTTTAATCTTTAAGTTAAGAACTTATTCAACCATCAGATTTGAAAACTTGTACCAAATATTACCAAATGTTAACTTAATGTACTTCTCCCCCTTGCTAGTGCAGAAAGTTGTGTTGCTGAATGTAAATTGCAATGTGAACATACACAGCGTGGCAAATTTCAAAGATTATGTGATGATTAACATATGGAAATTAATATGCACTCATCATTATGGGAGTGTAATACCAATGTTAACTAAAGTGATACCAAATGGGAATACATGAGCCAAAATTGGAAGTTTTAATCAGTTTTGAATATTAAGTGACATTGCTCCCCCTAAATTAAGTCATCCAATATAATTCTAGGCAACTATATTTATTTTAGCTCAGAAAAACTCTCCCCTATTTTATTTATTTAAGCTCATACACATTGTAGATTATGCAATTAAAAATATATCTCTCACCTTTTGGATCTTCAAAACACATTGTGCTCTAGATTTTTGCTTTAAGTACATTTTGAAAAGAATTATAACCAAAAGGACTAACCATATAGATCCTAATTATCTCAATGCATTTCAAAACATGATCATATGGTTAACTCAAGGAATTTGTGGCAAAACAATATATTTTTCTTTTAGAGTATTCAATAGAATCATCATAATTGAGTGCATGCCACAAAAAGTTCACCGCACATCTAAGAAAGAAAAAATATTGATAAGCATAATAAGATAGGAAATAATTTCGAGATGCTCCCCCTATGAATTTGAATACTTGCGTAGATGAAATGAAATGCTTATACTTATCAAAGATTAATTTCACTACTAGTTCAAAGTCATATAAGCAATCATTGTAAAATATTTTAGACCAACTATATCGATACTATGATGCACATGAGTTCCTTATGCTCTTTCTCTAAGAATTGAGTTCAGCTCCCCTAAATATTTTCAAGCATGCAACAAGTTTAGTTTAGTATAGTTTAAAAAAAACATTTGGTTAACATGTTGTATTAAATATGCACAAAAGAATTTACACATACCATTCAAGATTTGATGCCAGATGAAAATACAAGATATGATACTAAATGTGATTATGCTTATGTTTCAAAGCCATAGTATTTTCAAGTTAATTTGCTTTTCTTCAGTTATGCACTTATCATATTCTTATGTCTTTTCCTTGTAATCATTCTTCACAAGTTTAGCCGAGTGTTCTAAGATTTTGAATGATTTATACTTGTCTTTACTTGCTTTAGCTTAGGGGACCAAGAAGTCATAAACAATTTTACTTCAGGTTCACAAGCCTATATTGCTTCTGTTCTTATGGATCTCAACGCATAGGTTTCCTAGTCATTTGCATTATCATATAGATTGAAACCTATTGCATATAACTTAGCCATTTGACATATTCAAAATCTTCTAATAGATTTGACTTGAAGTTTGAAAACTTGTGAAGTGAGATTTTGCAAATACTCTTAATAATTTAATTGTCATTAAGCTCAGAAGAATATTCATTATGAGTGGAAAATATTCAAAATATTTTGTGGAAGCAAATATATTCAAATACATAGACCAAAGAGCAATTTGGGAGAATATTAATTTTAAAATACTGCTCTTTGGATATTTCTGATTATCTAATTATTGGACAGTACCTTATAAGTATGTCTTCAATTTTAAGCAAGGGTACGAACCTATGATAGATGAATCTTTACCGGATATAATCATGGTATGGTAAATATTTCTTATGGAGGATATTGCTCAATCACAAATCAAAATTAGGGATTTTTACATTTTAAGCACAAAGGGAATATTTATTAAAAATGTCTAGATAGACCATTTGGATCCCTTAGAGAATTCCACTAATTTGATTATAACGGGATATCTTTTAATAAGCACTTGAAAGATATAGAGTTTATGATTTATCAGTGCTTGTGGCTAGAATGATGACTAATTTAACCATTTGAGGGTCCAAGCATAAGTTTAGGATTAGATTATTTTTAATTTATGACTTATTCCTAAGGCTCAGTCTTATGCAATGGACATAATCTGCTCAACTTAGGATTTTAATATTTAAGCATGTGTTAAGCAATAAGGATTATTCACTAAACAACAATGCTTTAATTCATTTGGAAGTGGATTTATTCTTCAATGTTATGATTTATGTTACTCATTGCAAGGATATTAGGTCCCTGATATTTTAACAGTTTTATAGAGTTGGTGCAACCCCAAGAGAGGTGGTGAATTGGGTATTTAAAATTTATCGCCTAGGTTAACTGGTTTTATCAACAGTGCAATACAGCCTAGGGTTAATCTACGCAATCAACAGATAAACATACACGTGCAGTAAAGGTAAAGAGCTTAAATGCAAAGAACATGCACGATATGTTATTGGGGTTCGGCCAACTGTGCCAGTGCCTACGTCCCCGCCTTGGCCACACTGGCACAAGGATTATCACTATAATGCTCACTTAAATGGGTGAAGCGGCACCTAATACAACCAGGTCAATTCAAGGGGCTGACCTCAACTAACACGCCTTAATAGGATGGTGCACCTAGCTTTCCTAATCGGGTCTAAGGCAATCTAGGACTATTTCACAGGACTAGTCTCCCTCTTCAGGCCCGCACCTAGAATACAACCAATGTGTATAAAATATTTGTACATGGAAATGTGCTTCTAGACAAGCAGATATGTGAACCAATATAGCTCAATCAATAATGCAAGCACGAATGATATGTAAATATGCTCAATGCTCTAATGCGTGCTAAACACTCAATCACATATAGATTTTTAGTTCAGATTTAGAGTGTATATCTAAGCAATATTTGAAACACACTATGGGAATACTACAAAATCATATCAGGGTTTCAAAATATGCTAAGCAAGTTCAATCAAACAAACTCAATACGATATTCTAATATACAAAGCACAATGGAGTTGTTTGAAGCACTAGCTTTTTGAAAAGGATTTTTACACACCAAAATCTAGGTTTAGGTATCTTGCAATAACAATGCAGGAACCACAACCCTCAAAGTCTTTCCACACTAGATTTATCAAATGAAATCGATGGAAGAACTTTAAAGCCAAACTCTCAATAAAAATCAACCAAGCAACAGTACAACTGAGAGTTCTAGCTAAATAGGTTAAGAACAATAGCCTTAGAAATACTCACAATGCTTAGAGAAATCAAGAATGAGAAGTATGTGAGTGTTTGGAAGTATTATTTGGCTAATAAAGGATTTTGGGTGTTGAGAGAATTTTTGGCTAATCAAGTTTGCTAATCTTATCTAATTATGACAAATGAATGGGTATATATAGGCAAGGAGGATTTTTTTACCATTGGGGATACAATGGGCATAATTAAAATTGTTTCAAAAGTCATTAAGAAAATTAATCTAGTTTACCCCATTTAAAAATTCAGTAAAAATTATTTTAACCCACAAGATTCGGGTGCCCGACTAGAGGTTCAAGTGCCCAAACAGACATAGTAAAAAATTCAACTTTTAGAGATTCGGGTGCCTAAAGGGTGAGTTAGTCGGCTGAAACAAAGTCAATAGCATTTGTTCGATAGTTTAGGTGCTTGGCTCACAGTTCGATTAACCGAACTAACCACTTCGATCACTCGAGCCCAATTTGAATGTAATTATTCAGTCGCCCGGGTAGTTGAAAAGCGCTCTGTCATAAGTTCGGGTGCTCAGGGAAGACACGTTCAAATCAAGTTCGGGTGCCAGAACACCAAGTCAACATTTTGACTGATTCGGTCGCCCTAGCCGTTTTACACAGTCTTGGTTCGGTAGCCCGAACCCTCTCAACTTTTTCATTTAAGCTCATTTCATCCTTAATTTGATTCCCCTGATTATGATAAGTGATGTTGGGGACTTGTGTTCTTAGTGTAGGTACCTAAAGTCCAACTATGGTCGATTTGAGCATACCTACCTACTTTGCATGATGCAAATTATTATAAGTCATAGGAGTGCACATTCCATGATTAAATTTACATCCTAGAATGAAGAAATAATGAATACAAAATACAACACATAGATGTTCATTCTTTGGCACGAACACCGCACGCCATCATGATATGTCTTTTAGTCCTAAAGCGCGCACAAGGTGAAACTGCATGCAATTCTCAGTACAATCATCAGTATCAAGAGTATTTGTCATAATCAAAATTGGATGTAACCTATCAATTCAACACAATTAATCTCTCAACCTTCACTTTGAATACATCAAGATTTGCATGTTATTCAATATTTTAACATTTTACCCAATCATTATGATATAAAAGCATCAGGCAGTTAGATTGGATATATTTCTTAAAGTAATCATATTAACTTAATTTTCTTGTAGGATTCTTAGTATAATAATAGTGTAGTAAATACACATACTAAGATTTTACATTTTAAGCATATACTATTCCCCAAGTCTATTAGTCATCACGACCCCCTTTTGTTTATGTGGCTGACTTCACTAAATTCTCAATCCTAAAGTCTAAAGAGGAGTTTTTTGGGGTTTGTTTGGTACTCATTTTTATTTGACTCGCCAAACCTATTTGAGCTTCACACCTTTCCTTTTAAATGGACAATCAAATTTAATGTGTCCTTTTTTTTTACATAATACGCAGATGGTGTGAGCATATGGACCGGAGGAGGTACTAGCATAGAATTTTGACGTTTTAACAAAATACCCCATGTATAGGTTCTTTCTTCTCCTATTTTCAATTCCATTATAACCTATACCTTCTTTGTCTAAGGTCATCTTTTAAGAACCTAAGAGCTTGTCAAAATTTTCTTTTCCCTTAGTAAACGTGTGGATGATCTTAGCTTGATCCTCTATTTTTCTTTCTAGGTCTTGAGTTTTTAAATTTTTTAAGCCTTTGCAAACAGTTTGTAATTTTACCAATTCGTCGGTCATTTTGTTTGCTTTACATTCAAGTTCAGAAATTTTAAGATCTTTTGCAGTATCACTCGAAATCTTGGATCTTAACTCTTTTAGCTCTTTTGCCGTCATATCATTTTTGTTTTCTAATTTCATGATATTCAAATCCTTTTCTTTTTCAACACTAATATTTGATTCTAAATCTTTCAGTGATGCCTCATTCTTGGTTACTAATCTCTTAATTTCTAATTTTTTTTTCAGTCTTTTCTTTTTCTTAAGAAGTATGAGACTCTGGAAACTCTTTTAACTGTATTGCTAAGTCTTTATTTTCACTTTCCAACATTATTTTCCTTTTGGAAATCTTTTTTAACATTTTATAAGCCTTAGCAAATTCCTTTTGTAATTCCTCATAAGATGGCATGTTATAATTATAAGATTCATCATAATATTCACCTCCACAAATATCACAAGATGTATCACTGTCATTGCATGAATCATTTTGAGAGGTTAAATGAAAAGTAGAATGAGTAGAGTGTACCTCTTCATCAACTAATGCAACTAGGCCATAGTTTTCTACTACTTGATCATTTGACCATGAATCTTCCCAAGTAGTGGACTTCTTTCCTTTGGTCTTCCCAAATCTATTATCGAGTTCTTCCCATATCTCCTTAGCACTTTGACATGACTTGATTTCATGAAAAACATTTGTATCTAAACCAAGCAATAGAATGTTCATAGCACCGAAATTTATTTGCAATAATTTCATATCATTCTCATTTAGCTCATATTCAGATTTAGGAATTTCAACATTATGAATAATTTTCATAGGAACTAAGTTTCCTTGAGCAATTACTCTCCAAGTCCTCCAATCCATTGATTTGACAAAAAATAGTCATTCTTATTTTCCACTCAGTGAAATTTTCACCATAAAACATAGGAGGTCTTGCAGAGATTTGCCCCACACCAAATGAGAATACACCAATGTGTGTCATGTGATCTTTTTACAAATGAACAATTAAGTCTATGTAAACCCGCTCTGATACCAAATGTTGATTTAGGTGTAATCCCAAGAGGCGGTGAATTGGGCATTTTTAAATTCTTTTAGATTATTTACCACTTAAACCCTATTTCTATATTTAACAAATTAATTGTAGGGGTTTAAGGCTGAATTAAATTATTATATTAATGAATGATTTCCAATTAATTAATAAGTGCGTGAGAAGTTATTCAACCATGCACACATGAAATACGAGTAATGAGCAACCATGCACACCTTGAAGTTTAACAAGGTTCAACCAACCCGGCCTACATTCTAGCCTTGAGCAACCCACTCAAGGATTCCACTAAAAGCCCTACTCCTTAAATTGGGATGGAGCTTCCCTTACATCCGCTGCTTACAAGAGGCACAACTTCCTTCTCACCCAGTTCACAATCCGAACCGTGATTACAATTACAATTTCAAATCTGCAAAACAACTCAAGATTCACTTCTAACAAAGCTACTGAGTATAATCGAAATTCTTAACACATATCCATATGATGAAACTTGAAGCTCAATATGTATGTAACGATTCAATCGTTAATGAATGAATATGTTTCACCAAATTTCTCTTTTATCAAATCTTCCAAAATATTTGTATGAGTAATAGCTTTGAAGACAAGATGCACAAATATCAAATATGATATTGTTAAAAAGTTTTTCTTGAATATTATAAAGATATAAATCAATGAGCTTTCTCCCAAGTTTTCAACCACAATATGATCTTTGTAATATGCAAATTAATATATATATATATATATATATATATATATATATATGATGTGATTACCAAAGATCAAAACCTAATATAAGATTTTTCAGAAAATATCCCTCAATAATATATATAGTTATGAACTTCTAGGGATATTTAATCAAGTGATTTTGTAGTATCAAAAATATCAAGTCTTTAACTAAATACACACTTGAATCAAAAACTATTTAACCAATAGCAAAACCTTTCTCAAGTAATGATCTTGTCAAAACAATCTCTATATGTATATGAACACTCAAGATCAATCTCTCTAATAATATTCAATAATCAATGATGAGATGAGAAACTCTTGAAAATAATAAATTGATTTACCAAACCTCAATACCAAGTTGAAATCAAGATGTGTAAATGAAATCCCTTTATTTTTCTGAGTTGATTTGCCCAAACTTGATGAGTATAAGTTGGAGTGCAGGCAATCGTCTAACAATATGTTCAAGTCTCTCAATTCTATTCCAAAAGTATGTTCTCTTCCCTTCTCGTTTATCTTAGCTCCAGCACTAGGGTTTAGATGTTGAATATATAGGTACCTTACCCTTAGAATCAATCTTAGCCATTGGATCAAACAATAGTTCGCGTGTTCTCTCATTAAAAAATAAATTTTGAAACTTTCCCGCAAGTTCAGACGACTGAAGTTCCTTAGAGCTTCGAAAAAAAATAACCTGGACACAGGGTCAGACGACTGAAGTTAGGATTCAGTCTTCTAAAGTTTTGGGTTCAGATTACTGAAGTCTAAGTTCAGTCTTTTGAGGTGCTTCTGTCAGGTTATGTGTTTCACCATAAATTATTCAGAAGATTGAACTTAATCTTCGGTCTTCTAAAGAAATTCTTCAAACGACTAAGCTTAACTTCGGTCTTTTGAATAGACCAACTTTTGGATTTTTTCTTTTAATTTGAAAAATTTTCTTTTGTAAAAACATTTTTCGGGGTTTTAAAAATATTTCTAAGTGCATAAATATCCCCTAATGATGTTCATGAGATGCATGAGTCCTAAGGTCATTCTAGGGTATATGTTGAGCCTCAAATTAAATCATATGAAGTATATGAATACATAAGTTCTAAGTACTCATTCCCATGATGATCTTGAACTTTCCACTTGCATCTTCATTCTTCTACTCTTTCAGTTCCATGGATTGTGCCAAGATATGTATGCTTTAATCTTCATGGCTTCCATGACTTGTCATCCTTCCGTGCATGCTATATATTGTTTCTGTTCACAATCTCAATGCACAGATCAAATACCAAATGATTTGTCATTGTCCAAATAGGATTGGACTCGTAGAGTCAACACTTATGTTCTCCCTACTCTAGGCTTAGGTCAAAAGGTTATTGTGACATGTATGTTTAGTATAATGAATTTCTTTCTGCCCACAGTAAATCTTATATTCATAACATCTAAGTTAGGATTCAAATTGATAGGGGGAGCTTCTAAACTTAACATTTCTATATCTTGTGCTCACCCACATTTCTGCATAGATTAGAAATTTAATGTGGCATGTACTTAAGCATAATGATTTTATTGATTATCTTGATTGAAAATATATTTCTTAGCCACAATATTCTTTAAATTTGCCATATGATCTTGCTTTTAAAATTACAAACTTTTAGGATCTATATGGTTGGCTTTTGTGGTAATATTTTTGATTGATCTTAATTGTCCACCAGAAAAACAAAGCTTGCTTGAATCATCATATTAAAGTTTTTTTTTTCAGTAAGCATAATCCCCAACACTTTTTGATAATATCAAATAAGGGAAACCTTTTAAAATAAATTTTTTTTTTTTGGCAAGAACTGATCTTTCAAAAGATAAATCTTATATCTTTCTTGTGTGCTTAAAAGACTTCATAACACACATTATTTAGTATCTAAATTTTTTTTTTTTTTTGTCATGAGGTTTCAAAAATTCAAAGACAAAAGGGGGAGAAGGTTTAAATGCTTAAATGATCTTCTTTTCAAAGGAATCTATTTAACTCTTTTGCTGATGACAAAAGGGGTAGAAGGTTATTGACCAAAATTAAAAACCGTTTATAACTATATTCTCCTACTTTTGTTATTTGCAAAATGGAAAATGATAAACTATGTGCTTAATTGAATATCCTTAAGTTAGCTTCAAATGCAAGCTACACATTGAACCACTGGACTTAAATGCATAACTTAAAAAATACCGAAGTCTTCATGTTTGTATATGATTGAATTTTATGATGAATATCTTTTTAATTATGCATATTGTTAGGGAAAACCTTGCCAGGCAAACCCAATTTTGCTCTTGTGTTTGTTATCATAAAAAAATGGGAGATTGTTGACTTTTTGAGTATGATCCCTCTTTTGATTATAACAAACCACAATATCTCATTTGTGTATTTAGTCTTTGAACATATTTATGACGCAGAAGGTGCAAATAAGAAATGAAAAATGGAAGCCATGAAGCACTCAATTGAGCACAATCTCTGGCCTATTCCATGAACATCATGAGCAGAAGACTGAAGGCTTTATTTATTTTTTGGGTTGTAATAGTAAATTAGGTTTAATGTGTGCATGCATGATCTTTGATTTAATTTGAAGCTCAAATAAATGACCTTAGATTGACATTAGGATTCCAATTTTTTCATGAAAACCTTTTATTCAAAATTTTAAATTTATACCAAAAGGTTTAAATTGGTTTTAAAATCAAAACAAAGGCAAAAATCAGTTTTGGAATGAAAAACTCCAAAACAAGTTTTTCAAAATCCCTCTCATGTTTCTTCCATCAAATTGATGAGTCCTTTTTTCAATCAATCTGTTCTCATCTTAAAACATGTTCAACATGAAAGTTGTGGAATTTTCTCTTAGCTTTCTTTTGATACCAAGAAATTCCTATTTGGAGTTTTCTAGAAAAAGTAGTACCCTAATTACTGAACGGTGACCATAATAGACAATTTCATTCATGTTTTTGCTACCTCAATGATGAGCGATTTTCTTAATCAATTAGTTCTTATCTTGAAAAGTGTTCAACATGAAAGTTGTGGAATTTTCTCTTAGTTTTTGGTTGATATCAAGAACATCCAATTTTTAGTTTTATAGAAAAAGTTATGTCAAAAAAACTGAAGGGTGTCGGTGCAAAAAACTCGAGTCTAGCCTACCGAATCTTCACTCCAGTCGACCGAACGTCACATATTTGAAGCCCCATTCGACCAGAGCATCATACTAAACTTGTTTTTAATCCTTCTTTGATTCTCTCACATGTTTATACCTCATTTGAGCTTTAAATTTCCATTTTCTCCTACTCTTCTCTTATTTAAAAATCATTGGTGGAGAAAATATTCTTAGAGGTTTTATTTGAAGAGGCTTGAGCATATATCATATATATATATATATATATATATATATATATATATATATATATATATTTCTTGATGGTCTTCTTCTTTTATATGTGGCATATTTTTCAAAGATAAAATTTCTTCCATAATATTTTTTTTGGGGAAAACGTTTAAGGATTTATTGGAGGGCTTGAGCTTATATTCATGTTCATAATAAATAGCTTGAAAGCCTCCTCATTGTTTTGAAAATCAAAGTTCAAATTTCTCCTACTCTTTTATTTGAAAAATATTTCTTTGAAGAAATTTCTTTTAAATTTGTCTTGAAAGCTTGAGCTTGTATCATAACTCATATATATTGCTTGATAGCCTTTTTAGTTTCATGATTTTCAAAGATAATATTTCTCCCATACTCTTCTTTGTGAATTTTTTTTTTTTGGGGAAATATTTTTTTAGTTATTCAAGTAAGACTTAAGCTTATTTCTCACTTCATATATAAAGCTTGAGAGCCTTCTTGCTTTTGATATTTTATAATGTCAATCAATTTAAAGAAAACCATTGTTTCTCCTATTCCTTTATTTGAAAATATTTTTCGGAGAAAACTTTGGGTTAATCAAGATTACTTTAAGCATTTTTTCATTGATAAATATTGGCTTGAAAAGCATCTTGAGAAAAGGTTAGAGCATTGATTTACAATCATATACTTTGCTTGGAAGTCTTATTTGAATTAAATTTTTAAAAGGTCATTTTTAGAAAATAAAAATCATTTTTCCATACTCTCACATTTTTACTTGAAAAATAATTTTGAGAGGAAAAACATTACTCTATTGAACTTCAATTTACAAATTATATGAGAGTGCATTTAGATTTTAAATGCATACAAATCTACTTATTTTGAGAAGCATTTTAGATTGTACGAAATTGTTTTTTGATAAACAAGCCCTTCACGGTTCGGGTTGTATACTGTGGGCCAAGTGAGGGTACATAACTTGGAGAAGGTTTGACTCCACCCGGTTAAGGGAGTCAGGGGGACTCCACCCTATAAGGAGTGTTAATGGCTTGGCTCCGTCCAATTAAGTGAGCTAGGGAGGCTCCTCTTGTAAGGAATGTGTAATAGTTTGGCTCTGCCCAGTTAAGTGAGCTAAGAGGGCTCCACCCTATAAGGAGTGTAAATGGTTTCTATTTCACCCAGTTAAGTGAGTAAGGTTAGTGAAATCCTTGGAGGCGTTTGTCCCTCTCTCTCTCTCTCTCTCTCTCTCTCTCTCTCTCTCTCTCTCTCTCTCTCATTTATATTTCTACACTTTATTTTCCGCACGTGTATGCTTGTTCATTTATTGTTGTTATTATTTTTGCATACACGCTTTAAATATGAATGGGATATGATGTGGTGAATTGGCGAGATTAATTAGTCAAAAGTTTTTAAAACCCAATTCACTTCCCCCCCCCCCCCCCTTTGGTCTTGAGATCACACCATAACTATCATTGTGTTTGATCCTTTGTATGATCCCATATTTGATCTTGCTTCTATTTAGACTTTTGTATCCTTTTTTAAGATGGTTCTAAAACATCTTCATTTATAAGTTCTTTTCTTTGAACATATGAAACTTCATTAAATGTGACATTTATACTTTCTTCAACCAAAGTTTTTTTTAAATAAAATATTATATATGTTTTGCTGAAATAGAATATTCAAAGAGTATTCTTTCATTATTTGTTACATCATTTTTATTTTTATTTTTGTTATCTTTTTCAGTAAGAATAAAATATTTACAATCAAACATATGAAAACACTCTATGTTTGGTTTTCTTTCAAAGAACAATTCATATCGTGTTTTATCAAGCACAGGTCTTATAGAAACTCCATTTATTGTATAGTATGCGTTATTCATGCTTCAACCTAGAAATATTTTGCTAAACTGCTATCATTCAATTTAGACCTAGCCATCTCAATAAGTGTTTTATTTTCTCTTTCAACGACTCAATTTTTTTGTGGTGTCCGAGAAGCAAAGAAATTATGACACATTCCATGTTTTTTTCAAAGAAAAAAAAAAGTCAAATATATGTATTCAAATTTCCTTCTATGTTCACTTTTCTAAGGATATTATATGAAGGTTCAACTTATTCTGAATCTTTTTTATAGAAAATGTTGAATTTGCAAAATGTTTCATCCTTTGATCTTAAAAATATTATGCTCATGAGTCCTGAGAAATCATCATTATTTACAAGTGTGAATCCTTTCTCCTCCTAATCTAGTGTTTGCATAGATCCAAATAGGTCAAGATGTAATCAACAGATTCATTTGTAGAAACCACATTTTTGGATTTAAAATAATTTTTAGATTACTTTCCTTTCATATGTGCTCCAAACAGTTCCTTAAAATATTCATACGTGTTTTGAAATTTAGATGACCTAATATTCTATGATGAAGTTGTATATCATAGTTGATTGCGACAACCTTAGCTTCCAATAATGATCTTAGAATCATTTTGACAAGATCACTACTAGGAAAACTTTTACCAAGAAATTTCATAGGATTTAGAATATTAGTAAATCAAGAATACATACTAGCAACGAGTTCATCATCTTTTATATGAAACATTTTGAACTCAATCACTAACAAATTGATTTTTGATTCTTTCACTTGATAGTACCTTTAAAAACTATTTTCAATTTCTTTTGCTGATTCAGAACCACAAACTCTACTGAACTCATTTGAATGTAAAGTGCAATAAAGCAAATTCATTGCCTTAACATTAAGTTTTGGGATTTTTTATTTTATTTTAATTTCAATTTTTTTTCATCATCTTCATCCCACTCATTATATGTTTTCATAGTTGATTTATCATCCATAGTATTATAAGGAATAAAAGGTTCATTCATGATTATCTTCCATATGTTAACAACAACAAATCAAACATATATCTTCATGCAAGCTCGTCTATGCACGTAGTTTGTATCATTGAACAATACACTATCCTTTAACAAGACTGGCACTTGCAATGGATGCTATGAATTCTACTCTATTGTACAACGTGAAGCACAATAGCACCTACTTTGGTACCAAATATTGGTCCAATACAATATGACGCCCAAGAGCCAGGATGAATTAGGCCTTTAAAATTTTTTTAATCAAATTTCAACTATGAAAATAATTTTCAGAATAAATTAAATACATAACCACAATAGATAGACATAACTAATTTATTGTTGTTCGGTCAACCTTTACCTTCAACCACTCCCAAAGCAATCTTCTTGAGATTTCACTATTAATCAACTGATCACTTATAGCATGCTAACAAGCACTTCAGACTGCTTATGCTCACATGGTTGCACACCCTAATCAACTAGAAAGCCAACAACTTCATGCTGAAAAGCATTTCAAGGCAGCCTGTCCTATCCAAGGTAAATTACCTATATAAGGTTACAAGTAAAAGTAGAAACAATAAGAGAATAAATCACTCGCAAGACTTTTTTCTCGCTCGCCTAAAAATAAATCTCTTAAAGATGTGGTGAAATAAGAGGGTTTAAAAATTTTTTAGCTTATATGAGGGAATTATACAATATACAATACAAAAGGACTTAATATATGTGAGGCATTAAACAAGCAAGCTTTAAAATCTAAGAGCATCTCAGATAGCTTTTAAAGGGACCAACACATGGTAGTGCTTTAGGTTCTAGCCCACAGAAACTCAATTAACTTAGTACATTCTTGTCCTTTCGCATGAATGATATTCTTTTATCAGTATCACTATATCTCTCTGTTCTTCTTTACATGGAGTTTATAGAGATGATCTATTGAAATATAACTACTTGGACAACTTGCTACCAACTTTAAATGTCCTTACAAATTAATTTGAATTTAGCATAAAGAATATCAATAGTTATAGCAAAGCCCATAGATAATTTGACTAAATTCAATTTCAAGAAAGATATTTTGTAGAGACTTGGAAAATAATAATAATAATAAAAAAGAAAAATTTGGTTTGGTGTAGGACCAAATCGTCGACGGTTTGAGCAGTCTTAGGAAAAACCATCGACGATTTTGTGTGTGCATGGTTTGGTGAGACCAAACTGTTGATGGTTTCAGCAATCATAGAAAAACAGTCGACGATTTCAAATTACTGAGAGTCGTTAAATGTAAAATGCAGTAAAAATGGTTTGGTTAAATACCAAATCGTCGACGGTTTCAACAAATCGTCGACAGTTTCAACAAATCGTTGACGGTTTCAACATACTGTCAATGGTCATACCTATAAAAAAGGATTAACTCATTTTTTTTTTTTAGGAAAAATTCCTTCTTTCACTCTCTCTCCCTCTAGGGTTTCAGTCTCTCTCTCTCTCTCTCTCTCTCTCTCTCTCTCTCTCTTCTCAAATTTCTCTTCAATCCTCAGCCAAATTGAATAACAAACACTATTTCTAGGTCCTAACTTTGATCCTCAGCATTTTAACTGGAGTGAATTCGCTATTTGGGCATCGTAGGCATTATTCTAGGGAACAGGTAAGGGGAATAAATTATGTCAATTATTTTTCAAAATTTTACCGTTTGAAATGAAGTATATGATTATAGGAATATTGTATATGTTTATCTGAATGAATCAGGGTAAGGAAATGATAGTTTTATTTATTATATATATATATATATATATATATATATGAGGAAAACCTGGTATTTTGAGTTTAAGTAAACCCTAGAGATGATTTTACCTATATTTTTCAGTAGAAAATATTTTTCTCGGACAAATATTGTATTATAAATTATTACTTAAATTGTTTGGCATGAGAAATAATTATGTTATTGCATCAATAAGCCTGTTAGAATATTTTATGATGATATACAGCAAAGTATGGTTTTATACTGAGTTATAATATGACAGTTTTATACAGAGTTATGATATGATGGTTTTATACCAACTTATGATCTAACAGTTTTATACATAGTTATGATATGATGGTTTTATACCGAGTTATGTTATGATGATTTTATACTGATTTATGAATATGGCAGGTTTTATAATGATATGTGAATATGACGGTTTTATATTGAATTGTGAAAATGAAATCATATTATTATTTTATTTTATAAATTGCATTATATGGTTTAAGAACCCTGATGGACTAGATATGTGAAGGAAGCTCGGTACCATAGCTAGTATGATATGTCAGTGCAACCATACTATTCTAAGAGTATTGGTGATTGGATAGTCAATTTGGCCAGAGAAGTGTAAAGTACCCCCTTGGAGTCCAGATCACGCTGGGTAGGCAAATCATACTTACAGATGAGTATGTTAACTTAGCCTGGTTGTAGGCCAGTCATGGCTAAGTCTAGTCTTCGGATCGCATAACCCGATCATGTGGGGTTAATACATGTTGCTATATGATTGTCCATTTAGGGAGGTTCTTTTATGCATATATGATGATTTATGTACACAGAGGAATTTAATAAACCAAAGCATGTATTTTAAAAAGAAAGTAAGTATTTTCAAATATATGTATGAGTACAATTTTACATGATTTCTCAGTTAAAGTTAATATAATTAATGGATGTGTTTTTGCTACATTAAAACTCATCTGGCCACACACTGATGATAATCTATTCTATCTTACTAAGAAGTGTCTCACTCCAATAATTTTTATATTTCAAGAAATACAAGGAATCAAGCCTAGGGTGCTCCAGGGCGAGACCTAGAGAGTATTGTTTAAAGTAAGTGTATGTCTGCGAGAACTGATATGAATATAGTGATGCTTTTGTACAACATGTGTTGTAATATTGTTTTGGGGTGATACTTATATAAATGTGAAGGTTTAGAACTCTGGTGTAGCATTTGAGGTTATATGTGTATGTTTCCACTACATGTATTTAAATTAAGTTACGAACAGGTGTACCTAGTACCCCACCTTGGGTTCAGGTCATTTTAGTTATGGTATCAGAAAAATATGTTTGGAGAATAACACTCCAAACCTTACCGTGTTTGGGGAGCTACAGTTGTGGTATCAAAGCTTGTATTTATTAATATTATTATTTTTAGGCTCGTTACAGTAGTGGTATCAAAGCCTAGGTTGTTAGGTTTTGTAGAATTTAGTGGATAACAATACCAGAGTATAGGTATGAATTTTGATGAGAGTAGGAAATGGGTAGATCAGGATTTTAGTAAGTCATTATTGGAGGTTAAATTTAGAATTTTGGGTTTTGTCTCGCTACCTAGAGGCAGAATTTTCGTTATAGATTTTTGTGTTTTTCTTGAAACCGTTGTTTCGAGAAAGCTATGGCAAACCATCGACAGGTCTATTTCTGAGCAGGGAGAGTGGAACTTGAAAATGGGAGATTTGGATGCTAGATTGATATATTTTTGTGGGGGAAAGTTCATAAAGGAATGCCTAAATATTTTAGTATAAGGATATAGTATATTTTATAGTTTCTTAGTTAGACGATTGCACCAGTCATTTTATGATACTAGGAATTTAAGATTATTTTATGTCCTATTTTCAAAATGGACCATGGGGATAACAACACAAATGCTGAAGGAAGTAGCAACGTGGGGACTTCCAGCATGGATGGCATGATTCTAATCCAGCACTGCGTAGTATAGCCCAGCAGGTTATGGTGGAGATTGCGAGAAACTTAGGGGAACATAACTGTCCACCAGCTCACCAAGGCTGCACTATAGAACATTTTACCCATATGAATCCCCCCGCTTTCTCAAGAGGATCTGACCCATTCGTTGCAGAAAACTAGGTATAGGAGATCGAGGAAATACTGGTAGTCCTTCCCTGCACCGATGAATAGAAGGTCTTGTTTGTCACTTTCAAGATGACTGGGGAAGCTAAGTGCTAGTGGAAATCGGTGAAGTTACTAGAAGATCAGAGGCCAAAACCTGTAACTCTAACCTAGAATCGTTTTAAGGAAATTTTCTTCGATCAATACTTCCCCGCTACCACCAGAGATACTAAGGTAGAGGAGTTGTCCCGCTTTGCCGCATATATGGTTCCAAATGAGCCAGAGAAGGCATAGAGGTTTGAGAAGGCTTGATACAGGGGTTCTATGAGCAGGTAGTGGTTTTTCAACTTCAGAATATCTCAGAGCTAGTGGAAAAATCCATGGTAATAGAGACAAATCTACCCAAAAGTGCAGGGGTGCAAAATCGAAGAAAGAGACCCATGCCTTCTGGATTTCAAGAAGGTACAAGACAGCGCTCATGGATGAGTAATAGCAACAATGGGAGCCAGAGATAGAAGATAAGGAGTCGAGTGTATCAGGGAAATCAAACATACCCTACTTGTCCTAGATGTAACAAGAGGCATGAGGGGGAATGTCGAGTTGGATCGAATGCCTGTTATCAGTGCGATAGACTTGGCCACATTGTGCAAGAATGTCATGGGCTATTGAACAATGCACCCACTCTTAATCATTACTAGGGAAACAACTAGGCACCCCGAGGCAGCTAGTAGAGGAACACCGTTCAGGCGTGGGTTTATTCATTTACACCGAGAGATGTAGAGAATGTAAGTGATGTGGTGACAGGTACTATTTTTATGTTTTCAATTAAAGTTGTTGTGTTATTTGATTCAGGAGCAACACATTCATTTGTATCACGAGAGTATATAAAAATGTGTGGGATAGAAACTTAGTTATTAGACGCTGAATTATCTGTGGTCGTAAGAAAAGTGCTTAAGGACTATCCAATCTATATTTAGGGGAAAACGCTACCCGCCAATCTAGTAGTATTTTACATGCATGGATTTGATGTGATTTTTGGAATGGACTGACTAGCCTCCAATTATTCCAATATTGATTGTTATAAGAAAGATATAGTGTTTATACCTCCTAGGGAGCAAAAGTATAGGTTTGTCGGGTCGTGCGTGCGTTCCTCACCACAGATGCTGTCAGCTATTCAGGAAAAAACGCTACTCCTGGAGGGATGCTAAAGGTACCTAGTTTGTGTGAAGGAAGTACTAAAGGGGGAACTAAAATTTGAAGATATTATAGTTGTGAGGGAATTCTCTAATATATTTCCAGAGGATTTGCCTAGGTTGCCTCCCAACCGAGAAATTGAATTTGCTATTGACTTACTTCCAAGGATGGCACCAATCTCTAAGGCTTCCTATAAAATGGCTCTAGAAGAATTGAAAGAGTTGAAGGAACTGTTATAGGAGTTACTGGATAAAGGATTCATCAGACCCAGTGTTTCACCTTGAAGAACACCAATGCTTTTCGTGAAAAATAAAGATGGGTTTATGAGAATGTGTATTGATTACTAGGAGATAAACAAAATGACAGTTCAGAACAAGTATCCACTTCCTCATATTGATGATCTGTTTGACCAACTCCAGGAAACATAGGTTTACTCTAAGATTAATCTCCACTCAGTGTATCATCAGGTGAAAATCAAGGCAGAGGACGTTCCAAAGACTGCTTTCTGAACCAGTTATGGCCACTATGAGTTCTTGGTTATGCCTTTCGAACTGACTAATGCTCCTACTACATTTATGGACCTTATGAACAGGATCTTCCATGGATATCTGGATCAGTTTGTGGTAGTATTCATTGATGACATTTTAGTTTATTCGAAGAGTCCTGAGGAGCATGAAAATCATTTGAGAATGGTACTCCAGGTGTTGAGGGAAAGGAGGTTGTATGTTAAATTCAGAAAATGTAAGTTCTAGTTAGAAAAGGTTGCATTCCTCAGGCACATGATATCTAGGGATGGTGTTTCTATAGACTTGAGTAAGATAGAGGTGGTAGTGGATTTGGGCAAGACCGAAGAATGTTCAGGAGGTTAGGAGTTTCTTAGGTTTGACAAGGTATTATCACCAGTTCGAGGAAGGATTTTCCCAACTATCGGGTCTTCTACCATGGTTGACGAGGAAAAATGTGAAGTTTGAGTGGACTAATGATTATGAGCAGAGTTTTCAAGAACTAAAACAATGACTCATCACTGCTCCAATTCTGACCATTCCATTACGAGATTATGGATTTGTGATCTATAGTGATGCATCTTAGAAAGGGCTTGGGTGTGTTTTGATACAACAAGGAAAAGGCATATGCTTCTTGGCAACTCAAGGAGTACGAGAAGAATTATCCTATGCATGATTTAGAGTTAATGGTAGTAGTGTATGCATTGAAAATATGGAGGCAGTACCTGTATAGTGAAATATGTGAGATCTTTACGGACCACAAAAGCCTCAA
This sequence comes from Malania oleifera, assembly GCF_029873635.1. Classification (NCBI taxonomy): domain Eukaryota; kingdom Viridiplantae; phylum Streptophyta; class Magnoliopsida; order Santalales; family Ximeniaceae; genus Malania; species Malania oleifera. The sequence goes on along the minus strand of NC_080417.1, from coordinate 61,680,789 downwards.
GTACTTCTTCACACAAAAGGAACTGAATATGAGATAGAGGAGATGGCTAGAATTGATAAAGGATTATGACTGTACCATCAGTTACCACCCAGGGAAAGCTAATATGGTAGCTGATGTGTTGAGTCAAAAGTTAGTGAGTACATCAGTATCAGCAGTGCTAACTCAACATTAAATCATGATGGATCTACAAAGGTTTGGTGTGGAATTGATGGAGGGAAATCACCAAGCATTCATTGCTAATTTGGTCATTCAACCAACTTTGCGAAAGAGAATTAAAACCACTTAGATGAAAGATACAAAGCTGGTGAGGATTGTGAATAAAGTGTAGAGTGGATTGAGGGCAGAATTTAATATTTCATATGATGGAGTTTTGAGGTTTCATGCCAGATTATGTGTACCTAATGATGCTGAGATTAAAAAAAAATAATTCTAGAAGAGGCACATTGTTCTCTTTATACAGTGCATTCAGGAAGCACTAAGATGTATCAGGATCTATGAGAATCTTTCTGGTGGAACAACATGAAGAGAGAAATTGCTCGATATGTGGAACAATGCCTTATATGTCAGCAGGTGAAGACTAAACATTAGAAACTAGTAGGGCCATTGCAACTATAGTGACCCAAAGAATTATGATATTTAAATAATAAAAGAGGGATGAAAATGGAAATTGTAACAGGGGGTCATAGCAGGCCTCGTCAATGAACATGAAGCGTTCGTCGACGATGTGACATATTGAGCTCATTGACGAGGGTGTGCTTCCTCGATGAGAAGAAACCGAGAGGCTATTTTTTTCAGCTCTGAATTTCAGCGACGAGGAATAGCATTCATCGAAGAACTTACTTCTTTGCCTCTTCGATGAAGTGACATGGCTCGTCGACGAAGGCCAGTGTATAAATAGCCCTAATCTGGATTTCAACGCAGATTATTCAGGAAAAATCATATTTTCTCTCTCCTCTTCAGTTTCTATCCCTTCTCTCTAGCTTTCTAGGTTCCTTCTTCACCGGATCGATGATCCGAAGCCACCACGACACTCCTAGGGAAGTTCTCTACAATTTTGCTGGAATCGATCGTCGGTGGGGCTAGTTTGGAATCCATTCCAAATTCAGGATAAGGCTTTTATTTAGTATTTGGCCTTCCCTACAGTTGTAGAAAATGTTGTACACATAGAAATACTAAATTTCTATTCTGGGAAATGTTGTTTTCAGGGTGTTGAATGGGGAACTTTGCGGGTGCAGGATTAGTTGTTATGGGGGCTTTTCAGAAGTCAAGTAAGGAGATAAACTAAGTCAGTTGTTTCCATAGAAGTATATGTATAATTTTACATTATTTAATTTTAGGAAAATAAATGAATATAATTATTATGTTTGAGAAATACTGCTGTAAATGATGGTATGATTTAAATATGAAAAATACCTATCTTGTGTGGCATGAGTAAAATTTTCTATGGGGGTACTGTATTTACAAAATGAGTATGATATGATTTCTAGAAAAATGTTGAAATGATACAAAAGATTTTAAATGATATATCGGCGTACGGGCCAAGAGTTTGATATGATATATCGGCATATGGGCCGAGGATTTTATGTCATATGCCATCATACAAATCAAACTGCATATATAATGATACGGCGTACGAGCCGTGAATGGTAAAATATGAAATGACGATGTACGGGCCGATGATTTTCACGTTGTATATTCAAATGATATGATGATATTAATTTGGCAATGATTATTATGAAATAGTCATGTATCACTGTTTGAGTATATGTTATATGTTATCAGAACCTGGTTGGCTTGGTTTCGGCTCTCACGAGCACGGTGTCGTAGCTATGTGATCACGATCATTATAATATTGTGTTATCGCTGTCATACGGGGTAGAGTGAGGATGGATGGTCGATATGGTTTATTGAAGTGTTAGCGCCCCTGGTGTATGGACCAGGTCTAGCAGACCCATCGTACTTAGAGACTTTTACTTTGACTTGGCAGTGATCGGCTAACCATTATCAGGTCCCGCCTTTGGGCCACACAACCCAATCATGTGGGAGTAATACATGACACGAGCTAGCTAACCTTCCAGGGTTGTTTTCAATTATTATTATTTGAGATGAATTATGTTTATGGAAACCCAGTATGTTTTACCATGTTATGCTTACATACATTTTCTCATATATGATACATATGGGTTTTATTGGGAATGCTTATGTACTGTTATATGTATAGCATGAAATTACTCATGTTGTCACACACTGATATTAGTTTATTTCCCTTACTAAGAGGTATCTCACCCCAAATTATATGAACATTTCAGGAGCCCCAAATAGAAGAGCAAATAAAGCTCCGTAGAGATAGTTATAACTGATCTATCCTTTCTGAAGGGTAAGTATTTGATAGGGTCAAATGGATTTTGTGGGAAATGACCCTAAGATTGGTTTGAATTTTTTGGGATGTATATGATAGATATAGTAAACTCTGGATTTGTGTTGAATGGTATTATGAGATGCATATGATTTTATGTTTCCTGCTACTTAAGCTTCCATGTTGTATTTCTGATGTATCCCTAGTACCCACGGGTTCAAGTTGATTGTGATCTGCTAGTTTTATTGGTTTCATTATCATGAATATATATATATGGTAAAACAAGCAGGTCGTTACAGTTTGGTATCAGAGCCTAGGTTGCCAGGTTATGTAAACTTTAGAGTGCAGCGGAAACAGTACCAGAGTATAGGAAAAGAATTTAAGGTTGTGTCCTATAGTCTAGAGGCAGGACTTCTGTAGTGGTTTCTGGTAGTGTTACAGTGTATGGAGGAACAGAGGGTCCTCTTCACCACTTATAAACTAACAAGTGAAGCCAAGAGGTGGTGGACTGCTATGAGACTTTTGGAGCAACAAGAGATGATGCCGATAGCCATGACATGGGATCGGTTTAAAGATTTATTCTTTGATAGATATTTTTCATCCACAGTCAGGGAAGCTAAAGTGGAAGAGTTCCTGAATTTGAAACAGGGACTGCCGTTAGTCTAGCAGTATGTGGTGCGGTTTATAGAGTTATCACATTTCACTCCGTATATTGTTCATAATGAGGTTAAAAGAGGATTGAGACGAGGCACATTCAAGCAGGTGGTAGTGCTGAAGATACAGGACTTTGCTGAGTTAGTCGACAGAGCAACCTTGGCCGAGATTAGTGAGCATATGGACGCAAAGGAGCAGGGACAGAAGAAGAGACATGCATCTTTGGGCTACCAGTAGGGTCCTAAGCAGGGTCAGTGGAGGAGAGGAAACTATGGCAGAGGACAAAGGTAGGATACTAGAGGTCATGAGGTTCAGGAAGTGCAGAATCCTCCTAATTGTCAAACTTGTGGAAGGAGACACTAGGGAGAGTGTCGAGTAAGGAGAGCTATCTGCTATCGCTGCGGTAGACAAGGACATTTGATGCGAGATTTCCCTACACCAACAAATGTTGCTCCTGCTCCTAGACCATACCGAGAAGGCTATCAAGCTCCACGTGGTGGCGAGCAGAGAAATATGGCTCCAACCATAGTTTTTGCTCTAACGTCGGGTGATGCTGAGACAACTGGCGACGTGGTGATAGGTATGGTTACCATGCTTTCTTTTAAAGTTATTGTATTATTTGATTCAGGAACCACACACTCATTTTTGTCTTTGGAGTGCACTAGACTATGTGGGGCAGAAACACAGTTGTTAGATACGTAACTATTGGTATCTACACCGACTAGGTCAGCGGTGAGGTGTAGTAGGGTGCTCCGAGGCCATCCAGTTAATATCCAGGGGAAGATTTTGTCTGCTGATTTGATAGTGCTAGACATGCACGAGTTTGATGTCATATTCGGCATGGATTGGCTAGCAGCTAATTTTTCCAGTATTGATTGTCATTTATGAGAAGAGATATTCAGACCTCCAAGAATAGTAGAATTCAGGTTTGTAGGGTTGCGAGTGCAATCCCTGCCTCAGTTAGTTTCCGCTATTTAGGCGAGGAGATTACTATTGAGTGGTTGTCAGGGATTCGTAGCCTTTATGAAGGAAATGTCAGGGAATGAATTGAAACTCGCTAGTACACCTGTAGTAAAGGAGTTTACAGATGTCTTTCCAAAGAAGTTTCCTGGCTTCCCACCCGATCGTGAATTAGATTTTTCTTTTGATCTACTTTCAGGTACAACACCGATCTCCAAAGCACCTTACCTAATGGCCCCAACAGAGTTGGCAGAATTAAAGAACTAGTTACAAGATTTGCTTGATAACGGCTTTATACGACCCAGTGTATCTCCATGGGGAGCTCCAGTTTTATTTGTGAAGAAGAAAGATGGGACTATGAGGATGTGTATAGATTATAGGGAAATTAATAAAGTGACAATCAAGAACAAATATCCTCTACCCCGTATAGATGATTTATTAACCAGCTCCAGGGTACGGGGGTGTATTCTAAGATTGATCTCAGATCAGGCTATCATTAGGTGAAACTGAAAGTAGAAGACGTCTCAAAGACAACTTTCAAGAACAAATATGGCCATTATGAGTTTCTCGTTATGTCGTTTGGTTTGACGAATGCTCCTGCAGTATTTATAGATTTGATGAATAGAGTTTTCCACCCATACTTGGACCAGTTTGTTGTTGTTCTTGTTGATGATGTACTGATCTATTCGAGGAGCTATGAGGAGAATGAGACACATTTGAGGCAAGTTTTACAGATGCTCAGGGAAAATAAGTTATACGTCAAGTTTAGCAAATGTGAATTCTGTCTCTAGAAAGTTGTGTTTTTAGGGCACGTCATCTCAAGAGATGGTATTTCTGTGGATTCTAGTAAAATTGAGGTGGTAATGGATTGGACTAGACCGAGGAATTTCCAGGAGATCAGGAATTTCTTGAGGCTAGCCAGGTATTGTCGTCATTTTGTTTAGGGATTCTTAGCGTTATTAGGGCCTTTAACACGACTAACGAGGAAGAATACCAAATTTGAGTGGAACGATAGCTGTGAGCAAAGTTTTCAGGAATTGAAGCAGAGGCTTGTTACAACACCAGTATTGATCATCCTGTGAAGGGGTGACGGTTATGTTATCTATAGTGATGTGTCCCTGAAAGGGCTTGGTTGTGTACTGATGCAGCAGGATGGAGTGGTAGCGTATGCTTCCAGGAAGTTGAAAGAGTATGAAAAGAACTACCCTACCCATGATCTTGAATTGGCTGCGGTAGTACGCGCATTGAAGATTTGGAGGCATTACCTGTATGGCGAACGGTGCGAAATCATCTCCGACCACAAAAGTTTGAAGTACTTTTTCACCCAGAAAGAACTAAATATGAGGCAGAGAAGGTGGTTGGAGCTTATTAAGGATTTTAATTGTACTATCAGTTTTCACCCAGGAAAAGCAAATGTGGTAGCTCATGCGTTAAGCAGGAAGTCTGTGGGACCAACTCTAGCAGCTGTGGAAATTCAGTATCTAATTATGATGGATTTGGAGAGACTCGGTATAAAGTTGGTTAAGAGTGATCCTTAGGTATGTATGCCAGTTTAGTGGTGCAGCCTACTCTACGGGAAAGGATTAAAGCTGCTCAGAAAGATGATCCAGAATTAGCAAAGGTAATGATCAAAGTACAGAGTGGGTAGGGAGAAGAATTTTGTATTGTAGATGACGAAGTTTTGAAGTTCCGTTTTAGATTATGTGTTTCTACTGATGTTGATATCAGGAGGACCATCCTAGAGGAGACTCATAGATCTTTATACACTGTACATCCTGGCAGCACGGAAATGTATAGGGATCTGCGAGAATTTTATTGGTGGAGTGGTATAAAGAAGGAAATTATGGAGTATCTAGCACAGTGTTTGACGTGCCAGCAGGTAAAAGCTGAGCATCAAAGGCCGGCAGGGTAGTTACAGCCACCTTTTATCCCAGAGTGGATATGGGATCATATATCCATGGATTTTGTTTCAGGATTGCCGACGGCATTGCACGGCCAGAATGCCATTTGGGTGATTGTAGACCACTTAACTAAGACTGCCCATTTCCTACCTATCAAGATCAGCTACTCTCTCAACCATTTGGCAGAGATTTATATTCAGAAGATAGTACGTTCTCATGGGGTGCCAGTATTTATTGTGTCAGATCGAGACCTACGTTTCACATCACGTTTTTGGAGGAGCTTGCAGGAGGCTCTAGGGTCTCAGATGTCTTTTAGCATGGCATTCCATCCTCAGTCAGACAGATAGACTGAGAGGACGATACAGATATTAGAAGATATGCTTCAGGCATGCGTATTAGATTTTGGGGGTAGTTGGACTCAATTTATGTCGTTGGTGGAATTTGCGTACAATAATAGTAACCAGGCCAGCATTGGCATGACACCATTTGAGGCGCTTTACAGTAGGAGATTTCATTCTCCTTTATTTTGGGATGAGATGGGTGAGTGGTGAGTTGTGGGGCCAGAGCTAGTACAGCAAGCGTGTGATAAGGTTCGACTCATCAGAGAGAGAATTAGTGCAACTCAGAGCTGACAGAAGAGTTATGTCGCTAACCGCTGTAGAAAGTTGGAATTTGATATTGGTAATCATGTATTTTTGAAAATAGCTCCATTGAAAGGGGTTATGAGGTTCGGGAGGAAAGGTAAACTTAACCTTAGGTTTATTGGTCCATTTGAGATTCTGGAGAAAGTGAGGCCGGTTGCCTACAGGTTAGCTTTACCACCTGTATTGTCCAGGATTCATGACGTATTCCACATTTCTATATTGAGGATATACATCCTAGACCCTTCTCATGTAATTAATTATGGTGAATAAGAGCTCAGTGATTCACTAGTTTATGAGGAGGTGCTAGTACAGATTCTAGACAGAAAAGAACAAGAGTTACGTAATAAGAAGATTCCCTTAGTAAAAGTTCTATGGAGAAATTACATAATGGAAGAATCATCTTGGGAGCTCGAGGAACAGATAAGGCAGAAATACCCGCACTTATTCCAAAGGGTTCAGTCATAATCAAGGAAAGTGTAAATGATTGTGTAATATTTCTTTTGCAGGTACATGTAGTAGTTAGTTAGTAAGTAGCTTTTTGGTTTTGGGAGAATTTTATTTTGTATATGTAATCTCCCAAAACTCTGTATGTAACCACGGTATTCCTCCGCCATAAGTGAGGGTAAGTAATAAAATAAGTAGACTGTTTTCTTTAGGGGATGATGAACCATATAGATAGTAAATTTCGAAGACAAAATTTTTATAAGGAGGGGAGAATGTAGTGACCCAAAGAATTATGATATTTAAATAATAAAAGATGAAGGAAAATGGAAATTATAACAGGGGATGACAAGGGTGTGCTTTGTTGACGAGAAGATACCGAGAGGCTATTTTTTTTAGCTCTGAATTTTGGCAACGAGGAAAATTCTTTGTCTCGTCGACGAAGACCAGTGTATAAATAGCCCTAATCCGGATTTCAGCGCAGATTATTCAGGAAAAATGATATTTTCTCTCTCCTTTTCGGTTTCTCTCCCTTCTCTCTAGCTTTCTGGGTCCTTTTTTCGCCGGATCGACGATCCGAAACCGCCACGACACTCCTAGGGAAGTTCTCTACAAGTCTGCTGGAGTGGATCGTCAGTGGGGCTAGTTTGGAATCCATCCCAAATTCAAGGTAAGACTTTTATTCAGTATTTGACCTTCCTTATAGTTGTAGAAAATGTAGTACACATAGAAATATTGAATTTATGTTCTAGGAAATGTTGTTTTCAGGGTGTTGAATGGGGAAACCTGCAGGTGCAGGATTAGTTGTTGTGGAGTTTTTCAGAAATCAGGTAAGGGGATAAACTAAGTCAGTTATTTTCATAAAACTATATGTATAATTTTACAATATTTAATTTTAAGAAAATAAATGTATATAATTATTATGTTTAAGAAATACTGCTGTAAATGATGGTATGATTAAATATGAAAAATACATATCTTGTGTGGCATGAGTAAAATTTGCTGTGGGGGTACTGTATTTACAAAATGAGTATAATATGATTTCTAGAAAAATGTTGAAATGATACAGAGGATTTTAAATGATATATCGGCGTACAAGCCGAGAGTTTGATATGATATACCGGCGTATGGCCTGAGGGTTTTATGTGATATGCCAGCGTACGGACCGAACTTTATATATAATAATACAGCGCATGGGCCGTGAATGGTAAAATATGAAATGTCAGCGTACAGGCCGATGATTTTCACGTTATATATGCAAATGATATGATGATATTAATTTGGCAATTATTATTATGAAATATCCATGTATCACTGTTTGAGTATATGTTATATGTTAGCAGAACCCGGTTGGCTTGCTTTAGGCTTTCATGAGCATGGTACCGTAGTTATGTGATCATGATCATTATGATATTGTGTTATCTCTGTCGTACAGGACAGCGTGAGGATGGATAGTCAATGTGGTTTATTGAAATGTTGACGCCTCTAGTGTATGAACTAGGTCTGGCAGACCCATCATACTTTCAGACTTTTACTTTGACTTGGTAGTGGTCGGCCAGCCATTATCAAGTCCTGCCTTCGGGCCACACAACCTAATCATGTGGGGGTAAGACATGACACGAGCCAGCTAACTTTCCAGGGTTGTTTTCAATTATTATTATTTGAGATGAATTATGTTTATGGAAACCCATTATGTTATACCATGTTATGCTTACATATGTTTTCTTATATATGATACGTATGGGTTTTATTGGGAATGCTTACGTACTATTATATGTATAACACGAAATTACTCATGTTGCCGCACACTGATATTAATTTATTTCCCTTACTGAAGGTGTCTCACCCCAAATTATATGAACATTTCAGGAGCCCCAGATAGAAGAGTGGATAAAGCTCTGCAGAGATAGTTACAGCTGATCTACCCTTTCTGAAGGGTAAGTATTTGATAAGGTCAGATGAATTTTGTGGGACATGACCCTAAGATTGGTTTGAACGTTTTGGGATGTATATGATGGATATAGTAAACTCTGGATTTGTGTTGAATGGTATTATGAGATCTATATGATTTTATGTTTCCTACTACTTAGGCTTCCGTGTTGTATTTTTGATGTATCCCTGGTACCCACGGGTTCAGGTTGATTATGATCTGCTAGGTTTATTGGTTTCATTATTATGAAATATATATATATATATATATATATATATTCACATTCCCAAATGGAAGTGGGAGTACATTTCCATGGACTTTGTAATGGAGTTGCCACGAACATTGCATGCGTAAAATGCCATTTGGGTAGTTTTTGACCGTCTGACAAAGACTGCCCATTTCATTCCAATTAAAGTTAACTACTTCATGAATAGGCTAACAGAGTTGTATGTTTAGGAGATGGTTAGACTTCATGGTGTTCCAGTGTCCATCATATTAGATCAGGACCCACGGTTCACATCCCAGTTTTGTAAAAGTTTATAGAGGGCCTTGGGATCTCAGCTGACATTTAGCACAACATTTCACCCCTGGACTGATGGACAGTCAGAGAGAAAAATCTAGATATAGGAAGATATGTTGTGGGCATGTGTGCTGGAATTTGGAGGGAGTTGGATTCAATATCTGCCACTGGTTGAGTTTTCTTACAATAATAGCTACCAGGCCAATATCGAGATGGCACCGTATGAAGTGTTATATGGTCGAAGGCGCCGATCTCCACTTTATTGGGATGAAGTTAGTGAAAGGAAAATTTTGGAGGCCAGAGATTATATAGTGACTACTAAGAAAATCAGATTTATCTTGTAAAGAATTAAAACAGCTTAGAGTCGATAGAAAAGTTATGCTGGTACCCACCAATGAGAGCTAGAGTTTAGTGTAGAGGATAATGTATTTTTGATAATTGCACTAATGAAGGGAGTTATGAGATTTGGGAAGAAGGGTAAGCTAAGCCCTAAGCATGTTGGTCCATTCAAGATACTAGAAAGAATTGGTTCAATTGCCTACAGGATAGCATACCCCCGACATTGTCTAGGATCCATGACGTGTTTCATGTGTCCATGCTGAAAAAGTACGTCCCAGATCCATCACATGTTATAAGTTATGAGTTGCTAGAGCTTAGAGACACCTTATCATATGAAGAAGTACCAGTTCATATTCTAGACCAGAAGGAGAAGGAACTACGCACCAAAAAGATCATGTTGGTAAAGTAGTACTCTGGCGTGATCACGCAGTTGAAGAAGTTTCATGGGAATTAGAGGGGGAAATGCATCAGAGGTACCCACACTTATTCAACTAGGCCCAATACGAGGTAGGTAAGTATTTGGTTGTTTGATTATGGGCTTGTTTAGAATAGGTTTGGTTAGTACAAATCTATGTGTTATGGTTTTTAAAATTATGAGTGGTTTTGGGGAAGTTTTTATATTGACTATTTGCCAGCAACCTTTATTGTAACCACGGTATTCCTCCGCCATAAGTGAGAGTTATTAATAAATTTGGGATGGGGCCGCTATATGGGTGGCCACTGGCTCTTTTTAGAGTCAAGTAAACATTTCAGTGATTTTCCAGATGTTGGTATGAGTGCTACTAAGCAAATTTCGAGGACGAAAATTTTATTACGAGGGGAGGATGTAGAGATCTGAATAATAATAATAATAATAATAATAATAATAATAATAATAATAATAATAAAAGGAAAATTTGGTTTGGTGCAGGACCAAATCGTCGACGGTTTTGTGTGTGCATAGTTTGGTGAGAACAAACCATTGGCGGTTTTTGAAATCCCAGGAAAATCATTGACAGTTTCAAATTACAAAGGTTCATTAAATCTAAAATGCGGTAAAAATGGTTTGGTTAAAGACCAAACCGTTGATGGTTTCGTCTGGGCCAGCATACCTATAAATAAGGATCGACTCACTTTTTTAAGGAAAAATTCCTTCTCTCACTCTCTCTCACTCTAGGGTTTTGATTTCTCTCTCTCTCTCTCTCTCTCTCTCTCTCTCTCTCTCTCTCTCTCTCTCTCTCTCTCTTCTCAATTTCTCTCCAATCCTTAGCCAAATTGAAGAACAAACACTATTTCTGAGTCCTAGCTTTGATCCTTAGCATTTTAACCAGAGTGAATTCGCTGTTTGTGCATCACAGGCACCATTTCAGGGACACAAGTAAGGGGAATAGATTATGTTAGTTATTTTTCAAAATTTTACCATTTGAAATGAAGTATATGATTATAGGAATATTGTATATGTTTGTTTGAATGAATTAGAGTACGAAAATGATAGTTTTATTTATTATATACGCATTTGGGAAAAACTTGGTATTTTGAGTTTAAGTAAACCCTAGAGATGATTTTACCTATATTTTTCAGTAGAAAATATTTTCCCCGGGTAGTTATTGTAATATGAATTATCACTCAACTTGTGTGGCATGAGAAATAATTATGTTACAACATCAATAAGCCTATTAGAATATTTTGTGATGATATACAACAAAGTATGGTTTTATACTGAGTTATGATACGCCAATTTTATACAGAGTTGTGATATGACGATTTTATACTGAGTTATGATATGACATTTTTATACAAAGTTATGATATGAAAGTTTTATTTCGAGTTATGATATGACGGTTTTATACCGATTTATGAATATGGTAGGTTTTATACTGATATATGAATATGATGATTTTATATTGAATTGTAAAAATGAAATCATGTTATTGTTTTATTTTATAAATTGCATTATATGGTTTAAGAACCCTAGTGGACCAAATATCTGAAGGAAGCTTGGTACCGTAAGTAGTATGATATGTCAGTGCAACCACACTATTCTAAGAGTGTTGGTGATTGAATAGTTGATTTGGCTAGAGAAGTGTAGAATACTCCCCTCGAGTCCGGACCAAGCTGGGTAGGCAAATCGTACTTACAGACAAGTATTTTGACTTAACCTGGTGGTAGACCAGTCAAGGCTAAGTTCAGTCTTCGGACTGCACAACTCGATCATGTGGGGTTAATACATGATATTATATGATTGTCCATTTAGGGAGGTTTTTTTATGCATATATAATGATTTACGTACATAGAGGAATTTAATAAGCCAAAGCATGTTTTTCGAAAAGAAAGTAAGTATTTTCAAATATATAGGTGTGAGTACAGTTTTACATGATTTCTCAGTTGAAGTTAATTTAATTAATGGCACTACAAAAAATAAGGTTATTAGTGATGGTTCAAAACCGTCACTAATACTCACAAAATCATCACTAATACTATTAGTGACGGTTTTGTGAGTATTAGTGATGATTTTAAATTAGTCGTTATATTTGTCGTTACTAATACTTATTAGTGACAAATTTTTCAAACTGTCACTAATAATAGAGTGTCACTAATAATAGAGTATTAGTGACAGATTAAAACCGTCACTAAAAAACCTAAGCTCATCACTATAAATTCTACACCGGCTCGATCAAAAATCATCACTAAAGCCATAGTATTAGTGACAGTTTTAAATTTTTCACTAATGCTCTATTATTAATGATGGTTTAAAAATCATCACTATCGCTCACAGGCAACTATTAGTGATGATTTTCAAACCGTCACTAATACTATAAAACTGTCACTAATACTATATTATTAGTGACAGTTTAAAAACCTTCACTAAAACTCTTAAAAAAAAAAAGCAATTATTAGTGACAGTTTTGAAATCTTCACTAATACTTAAATTGGACAATTAGTAGTGACGGTTTTAAAATTGTCACTGACAATTTTAAATTTATTTTTCTCCAATTATTATTTCCTGTAAAAATTTGTAATTACATTTTCGTATATGTAACATTAAACCATAATTGCTAAAAAATTTATAAATTATTCAAAATTCAAATTCAAATTCAAATTCAAATTTAAATAAAAATACAAATATATTATACAAATTCAAATTCAAATACAAATATATTATACAAATTCAAATTTAAAAGCAAATACATTATACAAATTCAAATACAGAAATTTCATCTGTTCAGATAACAAAAAAAAGTCAAAAGCTACATCCGTAGTGCATGGCATTGTGCTGACGTTATAACGGTTGCAAACCCTACAAATTAAGAAAGTAAAAAAAATTAGTATATGTTTTTTTTTTAAAAATTTGACAGTATTTCTCTTGTAAATATGACATTTTCCATAGAGATATGCTCTAAACCTAAGTGTTTACAATAAATAGTTCACAATAATTCAACTAGTAATGAATTTTAAAAGTGCACAAGAGTTTCATATAATAAGCATTAACTAATGTAACGTGTTCATGCATCTCATAAACAATATATATAAGAATATAGTTCTATGAAAAATTAGAATGTGATGTTTATGGTTTACATGGCTTCCATAGGACTCTAAAACAACTATAATAATCAAATAATGCAAATGAGTCCATGATTGATAGAATTTTCCCTTAGCATATGCAAAAGTAAATTTAGAGATGAAGTTCAAAGTTCATTTGAAGTTCACTTATTCTTTCAAAAATGTTTTAACATTCAGCACACTATAACCATATGAACATATGGTATATGGCTATGATTATTTTAGGAAAAAGCAAACAAATTTTCGGTAGCATACCGTCTATAAATAGAACATTTCCCAAACCTGCAAGTCACAAAAGCATGCAATTCACAATATTTTTGCATCATACAGATGTTATTTAGATTAAGACATGTAACAACCTAAAAGTATCTACCAGCAGGTAATACACATCACTGCATCAACCATGCAGGTGGCGTTCCAATCAAGCATGCAGTCCTAATGTCCACTACTAGCATGTAGTTCACAAGATATATCAATCCAAGCATGTAATCTAGAAGTTAAATCATCTATTAAACTTATGTTAGATAAGCACAAGGCAATTGTGTGTTGTGCGCAGGAAAAAAATTTGAGTGCGCAAACAATAGAAATTTTGTGTGCCGTATGTACAAAAAAGAATTGTAAGTGTGTTTTGTGTGTTGGCAACATGGAAGTGTTTTGTAAGTAAGAATGCTTAGTGTTAGTTATCTTGTAGTACTTGTGAGGTACATTAGTGTGTGACCATATTTATTGTCTTGTGTGAGTGTCTCGATGTATGTCCAAGTGTAAGGTCTTGGGCACGTATTTTCATCTTGTAAGGATGTCCAGGTCGTAGAATTAAACAAACATAGTACTATATATATATGCAGCTCAACACTAAAACTGCATACCCAAGCAATTATTATTCAATCAGAGGAATTCAACAAGATGTTTGTTACTATCCAAGTGTGAAAAAAAGATGCCACAAATAACTTTAACACATACTGATTCCCACAACTTGTGAAAACTTACAAATCCTTTCTCAATCAGACAACTTTTCAGTTTTGGGAGTGCTTAGATATATACCCATCTCTAGCTGCAATCAAACAAGAATCCTAAATCACAAAAGCAAAATACAAAACTTCAAACCCAAAACAAGAGAACAGAAAATAAAATTCGCAAGGCCTCACTATGGAAAAAAAAAAATAAGGAAGAAGAAGTCTAACTACAGATTCAATCTGAATCATAATGCTCTATTTGGTTGGTCCAAAAAATGTAGAAGACGTCATAGAAAATATAGATCTATAAGAAACAAAAAAGGATTTCCAGAATACATAAACAACTGAACCATATTTAACCTTTGAACTAGTAAACAAAAATTTGATTCCTTAATAAAAAAATTAATAAATACAATCATCACATCAGCCGAGAACGTGATGGCCACTGTATGATAGTATTTTATTTTCTTTCTTCAAAACAAGCAAAAAACTAAGTGCCCGTAGGGAAAAAAAATAGCACATTCATGAATCTTTACTAAGATTGTTCTAAGTACCAAAGAAGATAGTAACCTTTGTCTTCCCCAAATCAACTTCAGAATCCTCGACCTTGATAGTGATGGAGTAGATGATGAGGTCATGGAGGGTGATGAAGGACAATGAAGTCATGGATGACAAAGAAGGATGATGAGGTCGTGGATGGTGGTGCCTGCATCAATGATTCTTTATCTAGTTTACCCGGAGTTTCTTTTCAAAATTGATTTGAAATGCGATAAGCCTGCCCATGTAGACAAAATGAATATTTGCCTTTCATCTGATATGTTGTCTCCTATAGTTAAGGTATGATTTAAATATTAATTTTATTTCTCTTGAATCTTGATGCCCTTCTTGCGGTCATTGCATCCGCTTGCCTTTACCTTAACTATAGGAGACAACCTATCAGATGAAAGACTAAAATTCATTTTTTCTACATGGGCAGACTTATCGCATTTCAAATCAATTTTGAAAAGAAACTCTGGATAAAATAGATAAAGAATAACCATCCACCCCACTATAAGAGTACCTGAACCTCCCAATTCTTACCTCCATGTCCATCATAAACTCCAAAGAATGAAGTGAAGGACCATGACTAGTAGCTTCACGAGAAACATGTAAACCTCTTTGTTAGCCATAAATGAAATTGATCAATATTTTATTAGGCTTCTTTCGACATTTTATGCCTTTATTGGGATGCGAAAATGTGATAAAGTATAAAAATAAAGTCATACATTAGTCCATCAAAAATATAAAATGATGTTACAAGATTAGAATTTTAGAAATATATGTTATAGTTACAAATCAATGACAGCTCTTCAATGTTCTAATATATAGAATCTTTCTCTTAGCTATAAAATTTTACAATGTCAAATTTTTAGATGTCTAAGTTACGCATGTCTATACCAAACTAAATCTCCTAAGAATTTTGTATATTGTCATAGTGCACAACAAGTAGGATACATCGAATTGGACAATCCTTAAAAGAGACATCTTAACGGATCGAGCTTAAATTTAACTTCATTGTTGAAGATTCAAGTTAATATTGACAAAGAAGAAGGGGATATGGAGAGGGAGATGTAACTTACCTCTTATTGTGTAGAAAAAGCACTATATAGGCCATTGATGAATGAAAAATATAGGCCACTGATGAATGCCCGGTGAGATCAAGGGCGTCATTCACCTGGGAACAACGGGAGACTGGGAAAGGGGTTCGATGGGGGTCGCAGCGGGAGACTGGGAAAGGGCATACGTACCAGGACGTCAGTCCGCTAGGGCTCCGACAAAACCTGAGATGTCCGGCGAACAGGACACACCAGGTGAGAGCAGCGGGAGACTAGGAGGCCGAGAGAGGTTCATGGGAGTAGGAAGGGAAGACTGGGAGGTCGAGAGAGGTTCGCGGGAGTAGGAGGGGAAGACTAGGAGGCCGAGAGAGGTTCGCGAGAGCAGGAGGGGAAGAGTACAAGCCAGCTGGGGAGTAGGAGGGGAAAGAGTGGGAAAATATCCCGCGGAAAGGAATAAGGGTTTTTCGGCATTAGTGACGATTTCAAAATCGTCACTACTATTCTCTGTTTAATTTTTTTTTTAAATAACATAGCATTAGTGACTGTCCACAATTCGTCACTAATAATGGCCTAGTAGTGAGGAATTTATAAATTCATCACTAATAAGGGACTAATGGTGACGAATTTATAAATTCGTCATTAATATTTTGAACTTAAAATTTTTTCTTAAAAAAAAAAAAAGAAATATTAGTGACGCATCTAAAAATTCGTCACTATTGGTCCTTATTAGTGACGAATTTACAACATCGTCACTAATACTCTGAATTAAATTTTTATTATTTGTTTTAAAAAAGAAGTATTAGTGACGACTCTCAAATCCGTCACTAATAAGTGACTAATAGTGATGAATTTATAAATTTGCCACTAATACTCTGAACTTAAATTTTTTTATTTTTTTAAAACAGGAAGTAGTAGCGACGGTTCTCGAATCCGTCACTAATAAAGCCCAATAGTGACAAATTTACAAATTCATCACTAATACTCTGAACTTAAATTTTTTTAATTTTTTTAAAAAGGAAGTATTAGTGATGGTTGTCAAATCCGCCACTAATAATAGACCAATAGTGACAAACCTACAAATTCGTCACTAATACTCTGAACTTAAATTTTTTTATTTTCTTAGAAAAATAGTATTGACGGTTATTTAATCGTCACTAATGTTTATCTTTTAGTGACGAATTGAATTCATCACTAATACCCTAGAAATCGTCACTAATATTTTCCTGGGTTAATTTATGCGCAAAAAATGTTTTCACTCGTTATTTTCCAATTTTAGTGACAAACATATTAGTGACGAATTCAATTTCGTCACTAATATGTTCATCACTAAAAACCGGTTTTTTTGTAGTGTGGATATGCTTTTGCTACACTAAAACACATATGGCCACACACTAATAATAATCTATTCTGTCTTACTGAGAAGTGTCTCACTCCAATAATTTTAACATTTTAGGAAATACAAGGAATCAAGGGACTTAGATAGTATTGTTTAAAGTAAGTGCCCGCGAGACCTGATATGAATATAGTGATGCTTTTGTACAACATAGGTTGTAATATTGTTTTGGGGTGATACTTATGTAAATGTGAAGGTTTAGAACTCTAGTATAGTATTTGAGGTTATACGTGTATGTTTCTGCTGCATGTATTTAAATTGAGTTATGAACAGGTGTACCCGGTACCCGACCTTGGGTTCGGGTCGTTATAATTATGGTATCTGAGAAATATGTATGGAGAATAGCACTCCAAGTCCCACCGGGTTCGGGGCGCTACAATTGTGGTATCAAAGCTTGTATTTATTAATATTATTATTTTTAGCATAAAGTCAAATTACAGGTGAGTTAGCAAGCCAAAAAATTGAAGGAGAGCTTAGGCGCAATGGTAAGGTTGTCGCCGTGTGACCTGGAGGTCATGGGTTCAAGGCGTGGAAAAAACCTCTTGCAAAAATGTAAAGGTAAGGTTGCGTACTATAGACCCATTATGGTCTGTCCCTTCCCTGGACCCCACATACGCGGGAGTTTTGTGCACCGGACTGCCCTTTTTCTTTTTAGCAAGCCAAATAATTACACATTTTTTTTATTATTAAACTAGACATCTTAATCAATTCTAAAAAATATACTAAGCTCCAATTTTAATCAAAATTCATTTATAAATAATGATTTATTTTAAAATGAAATATGTAGTAACAAAAATATGGCAAGAGTATTCAACATATTTAGAATGCTTCTAATGCCTAATACTATGTGAATGATGAAGAGGTAAGTGTAAATATGCTTACAACACCTAATGGTGTGTCTATTCAGTTAGTTGCATAGACCATGTCTAATAGAGCATCTAACGTAAAATTGCATCTAGTGGTGCCTCTAAAATGTAAAGAGAGACTGCCTCTAATGATGCATCTAATAAATAGCTAACAAGATATACTTATATCATGCATCTAATGAAACTTCTAATGCAAAGTATTATATGTCTAATGATCAAATTTTTATATGTTTTTCTCCAATCAAATGATCAATTTTATTCTTTGATGTTTTAGAAATCATCATAACTTTTTTAATTTACAAGCATACACACAATTCCAACATTGACTTAGTAAAAAGTTTGAGATATATGCATACATGTTAATCACTGTGTTGTTGCTATTTCATATATCTTATGTCGGGATTGCCTAAAGTGATCCATGGACACATTATTAGGTTTGTAATTGGCTTATTTAAGTTATGGTTGGATATGATAGTTCGATTGGATTGAACACCTGAAGGTATTTGTTGGTTGTGTCATTGATTTAAGTTGTGTCTATTAAATTTAGACAAGATTTGTTCATATGTAGTTTGCACGATTTGTTATTTTCTATGTAAAATATAGTGAAAATGCTCAGTAAATTACTAAGGGAAGAGATGTAGGTCGGTTAATTGAATGACTATAGACCACTATATAATGTTAAATTAATAACATGATAAACAACTCGATAAGCAAATTACAACTGCCAGATTTTTACCTTTTTGGAAGGAGATATTTGTCTCCACATGTACAAAGAAAAAAAAACTATTTTCAATTTTTCATAGGAAACAACATTGTCAAATATAATGATTTTTTTCCCAAATTATATTTTTTAAAAAAAATATATATATATTAAATAATACATTTTTTTGAAAAAATAATTCTCGAAATGACTCTGACGTAATCTCGCTACTTGGTTCAACGAGATTTGTTTAAATCTCGCTGGACCAAGTAGCAAGATTTAGTTGGGAAAATTGAACGCACGACAAATCTCACTAGTTCATTTAGTGAAATTTGCTTCGGAATAACTCATCCATCCACCATTGATAGCTGACACATGCATAGATATGAACTTGACTACCTTTTTTATGCGATGCTCCCTATGCCATTACAAAGGCTACTCGGTTAGCTAGCTGCAGCCCACCCTTCAATTCAATTCTTCTTCTTCCACCTCCCTGTCCCTATAAGCCTGTAACCCTATCTTTGTAGGGTTGATCCCCCTCATTAATGTAGGCATGCAGTAGTTGAGGCAACTCATCCATCCCATTCGTCCATGTTAAAAAATTGTAAAATGCAAAAAGTGCAAAGAGAGCTATTAGAGCATAAGGGACGAAGAGGGTGATGCATGGATGCATGCTTGGATTTTAAGTTCCTGCAACCCAAGTCAAACCCTCCCAACCCCTATTAGGCTGTTCAGTTGGTGCATGCCTCTCAATCCACCCATACACATTTTAATTATTTGACACCCCACCCCCCAATACTCACTTCTATATAAATATACATAGTCTCGTCTTATGTAACCAGTTATTTCACTCTAATTTATTTATATAATTAAAATAAAATTTTATTTTCAAAAGTATTTATATATAAAAGAAAGATACAACGGAAAATGAGCTTCCTCCTCCTTTTCCTTTCCTTTCCTTTCCATTACTAAAATCCTTAATCCAAATACACCGTTAAGGTGTAAAATACTTTTTTAGAAAATACTTCATTTAAAAAAAAAACTAATGCATGGCATTTATCCTTTGTGCTGGAAAATTTAAAAAATGGTTTGTTTAATTCATCTAAACCTTTTCTCTCAAAATCGTATTTCCATTTTCTCAAATCTTCATTTTTGTTTTCAATTTTTTTCTTCCGTCTTCAAAGCCATATTACTATTTTTCAAGCATTTCAATATCATTTTAATTTTCTTTATTCAAGCATTTAATTTTTCTTAAAAAACATAATTTGATTCTTGTAAAACATTTACTTTAAATTTCATTATAACATATTTAGCATTATAGACAAGTAAATTAATTCATAAGACTTGATATAATTTAAATTACACCATAACAAAGGAGGAATTATTCCATTTAATTGCATTTTTTTAATTTAAAAATTCTTTTTAATAATTAGTTGTAATTCATAAAAAATAGGGATAAAGATATGTACAACCTATGCTTTTTTTTTTTCTCTCTTCTTATTGATGATCCCTTAGATTATGGAATCAATAATATCATATTGGATTAATAAAGGACGTGCTTCAAATCAAATATAGTATCATTTAGAATATCCAATCAATTAAAGTAAACAAGAAATGATTTTGTAAAAAACTTTATTTTAAAAGATAGATTAAAAAAATGTATCCTTATGAACATCTCTATCTTTTTCAAAAATATTTAAAAATATTTTTAAGGGTAAAAAGTTCAAAAAAATATTTTGGTCAGTTGAACTTCAACAATTGGTATGTTTCCCACAAGCCTTTTAACATTAATAGTTTTACAAGTTAAATTTGAGTTCCATAATTTTTAATTAGTAGTTTGTAAAATTAATTAAATTTTCATTATTTTATTATTTTTATATTTTATAAAATAATTTAATATATTAAGTTATACAAATTTAATATTATTTTATAAATGAAGCAGTATTTAACATGCATCCATCCTTCATCCCCTTCTTCCCTTATGCTCTAGTAGTTTTCTTTGCACTTTTTGCGTTTTACAATCTTTTAACATGGACGGATGGAAGAAGAGTAGCCTCAGCTACTGTATGCCTACATTAGTGAGGGGTGGATTGAATTGAAGGGTGGAGCCAGCAGCTAGCTGGCTGCTGCCAGCTACTTACTAGCCAAGTAGCCTTTGTAATGGCATGTGTTAGCTGTCAAGGACAGGTGAAAGAGCTATTTTTAAGAAAATTAATTATCAAGATTTGTTAGGCCATTAATTTTTCAACTAAATTTTTCTATTTGATCCAGTGAGATTTAAGCAAATATCGCTGAACCAAGTAACGAGATCACATCAGAATTATTTTGAAAATTATTTTTTTTTAAAAATTATTTAATATGTTTAAAAAAAAAGAAAATAAATCGGGAAAAAACTTCAAATATAATTATAAGAAATAAAAAAAGAAAAATAAAAAAATATCTTCTTTATGTATATATAGAAGTAGAGCATCCAATAAATACAAAGCCGACGGGCGGGGGCGTTATACTACTAGCTCTAGCTAAGACGCTTTCCATAGTTTCTCGTGACCATCTGTTTTAGTTTCCGATGGCAATCCCCTCTTCCTCCATTTGCGCTGCCTCAGTCAGTATCATCTCCTCTTCATCATGTTCACAATTGCCATCCCTGAGTTCTTTCATACCCAGCAGCCGTCGTAGTTCGATGATAAACTTTCAGAACACGCATGGACGTTTGGCGATTAATTGTTCTTCGTCTGAAATGGGTCCAACCTCAGACCCCACGAATTCCAGGTAACAATGCCGGGCGATTTCTCTCAGGTTCTCGCACCATTGTTTGTTTTTGAACGTTGAAATGTGTTGTGGGCCCAGGGTGTTTGTGAAAATGTCTGTTTGGAATAGTTGGGATTGAAATTGGCGTTGATGTTTGTGTCTTTTTAGCTTTTATTTTCAAGAATTTAATTGAAGGGATTCTATGAATTTTGTGGGAATATTTGATATTAGCTTTACGCTTGTTTGCATCCTATTGACATTTCAATTTTGAATCATTGATGCTTTAATTCTTCGTAATGTTGATAATTAAGCGTGTGCAATAATGAACAGGTCTTGGGTCTTTCAAAACTAACAATATTTTTTTGGGTGATTTATCAATGACAAGCTCTGCAAGGGTGCATAATATGGTGCACGCTTGATAAGGTTTGTGAATGTTTTTGGCTTGCGCGGGATCATTGAGCTAGATGTTTTTATCTTAAGGCAGTTTCACCCTATTATTGGAGCAGGCAATCTCAGCTACTGTTTGATCTTAAGTGAATGCTATGGGCTACTGAGATACATGAAACTGGATGCTTAGAGATAGTTTTGCCTTAAACAGAGAAGCAGGCTATGAGTTTGTTGTCCATGTCTCATTCTCACCCTGCTGGTGCAGTGCTAGACGATTCATTGTTGGCTTGAAGTACACAGTCAAACTCCAGTGAAAAGATTCTTGTGTTTTATGAATTGTACCTAGGGCTTTAAACTGATTTCATGCAGTTAAGGAAGGTATAAGGTTAGCAGTTTCCATTTCAAGATCATGTAGGAGAAACATGAAAATTGTGGTGGTTTTGGTTATGGCTATCCTCATACTAAAAATGATAATGAAAATGTTGAAATTGTTGCTCGGAAATCTGTTTTGTAGTTTTTGCTTGAGTTGTGAGGGAGAGGAAAGGAAAATGCCTATGGGTGATTTCTTTATAGGTTTGTTTAAGTTATTTTTTTCCATCTTCCTTTCATTCTAAGATTATACAGAGGATAAAAGGGCTCTGGGAAGGAATCCGTTTTTAGAAGGCAGACAAGAGGGGAGTGAGGGCTTTAGTTTTGCACTAATAAGATCTGTACAGCCCTTTAGATTGTTTAGATTGCTGAACTTTTGCCCTGTTTGAAGCAGTAAGTGGGAACTATGGTCCGTGTCCTTACTATACTACTTGCCTGGAGTGGGGAAGAGTGCTGTCATTGTAATTTAGTAAGTCATTTGTAGTCGTAATGGACATTATGGTTCATAATATGGTAGTCTCTTAGGTTTCTTTCTCCCTTTTTGCTTTGGTTCTTCTCCAGTGAGTAAGCCAGGGTACAGGCTAATTCTGTCCCTCTGTCTCACTATAACATGTACAGGCTAATTCTGTCCCTCTGTCTCACTATAACATGGTTTATATATGGTCTTTCTGTTACCAACTTTGTAATGATGAAAAGCCAGCCCCATTTGGATTAAGCTCCATCCAGCAGAAGTCAAATTTTGTTTTTGCAAGGAATCCTATAAAAAAATAATAATGCAGTTATTATTACATTCATGAAGTGGTTATTCAACTATTGTTAATGGCCTTGACAAGCCGAGCAGTGAATAGTGTTACGGTCTAAGACTTATTGCTATTTTGATGGCGGCATGGTGCAGTATGAAACTACAATCTAATGTAAAATACTTTTTTTCCTTTTGTTTCCCTTCGTTTTCTTTTTTCTTTTTAAATGTGGCATTATGCTAAAAGCTAATGTCACCAAATTTTTTATTTTTTCACTTGGTGTCCTCCAACAGAAAGTATGACTGTAGTGGTAGCATCCACTCAAGTACGAGCCCCTTGATTAATTTAATGGTTTTGCTTCCTATGGTATTAATTTTTGTTACTTGAGATGGTTACTTATAATAAGTAGTGAGATAGTCACTTGAAAATGCTAACACCTTACTGGATGACAAATTGATAGGATAGTTCCAACACATGGTACATATTTGTTTTGGACTGCTAAATCTATCCAACCAAAATTTTAATTTCAATAGTTCTCACGTAATATATTTTTTATTAGTTAAAGTGGAGAATTATTACATTATAATTCTATTTTCAGTCATGATTAGTTGATTGCACAAAATAAAATCACTTCTAGATTTAAAAACACATGAGTACCATTACATATTTTCACTAGTATATCTATATTTACTAGTATAACCCCAACATTCCGCAATTATGAGCATGTGCTGTACTGCAATCCCCTTCTTGTTCCATGGACTAGAACATTTAGTGCTCTAGGTAACATTAAGTATTTATATGACTTATTAGTACTTGTAACATCAAGTAACATTGGTAATTACTTCATTGACAAATGTGACTAGTACTTGTATGGTTGGTGTAGTCTCATGGGCAGTAATGCGCTAGTTGCATTTGGTTTATCAGTTTATGTCCATGCTTAAGAGAGATTATGAAAGAATGGAGTTTTGAGTAGACAGAACATTGATTTCTTGATGCTGTGATGTCTTCTATTGTTTGCCTGGACACCTACTCTGTAATCTTGCTGGTGCAAATTCTATTTGTGGCTAAGCTTGGGCCTTCACATTCTTTAATTATTAATTGTTCTTCCTAGGCATGTTAAATGGGCGGGTATGTGTGATGTGTCAAAAAGGGTTGTCAGAATGGGTGGGTTCATTCATGACATATATGGCCATTTATATGGAATGGATTCACTCATTTGTGTCATTACCCATTTAAAATTGTTTCAACCTGCTTACCCATTTAAATCAAAAACTTTCTCATAATGTTCCCATGTACGCCATCTCCCTACTTGATTTCTTTTTATGTTATGCTGTTGCGGATGCTGCCAAAGATGGCACTGGGAGACATGTGAGGCAGCAGCGAGAATGATTTTTAGATTTCCAATGGTTGCTGGTGGAGAAGGTTCTAGTAGGGAATATGATATATATGGATACACAAGAGGTTCTAAATTCTTTCTTCTTTTTTTCTATTTTTATTTTCAACAGGTTTGTTGGTGTGTTGTTCTGTTTGGGTAGATTATGCCTCTGCATGTTTTCTGAGAAAGTAGGAAAAGGTTTTCTTTTCCCCTGTTTTTTTTAGGAGGGGAAGGCTTGGATGAACTAGAGGTGTTGTAATCAATCCAGTATCCCATATTGACCTTAGACAAATTGGCTTGGGTACTGATTTAATACTATCAATGCTATCTGTCATGTATGAGTGACCTACTTACTAAATGGGTTGCAGCAGGTTGATCCTGCATCCAGTATCCACCTAGCTACCATCCTATGTATGCCTCAGGTGGACTCTGAATCTTTTGTTTTATAAAAGTCCACAGTTTATTTTTTTCATACCTTTTGATTCCTCTTTTGAAATTGGTGAATATAAGTAGATCTTATAGGTTTTTTTTTTTTTTTCATTCAATTAGAAAGGAGTTATTAACTACTTTGGATTTTTATATTGATGGTTCTCTATAGATTGAGCTGGGAAGGCAAATCTTGTTATGATGTTATATATAATTATGATGTGTGTAGTTTCATGATGGATTGTCTTTAAGAATTGTTTGAACATGATCCTAATAAAATAATGTGTTATTGTGTAAATAAATCTCCAATATAAGAGTAGGGAGTAACAATTTAGAACGTGTTTTGACCAAATATCATTCTGATTTTTGACACAATTTTTTATTTTTTTTACTAGATGATGTAAGCTGATCTCAAAAAGAAGAAAATCGAAAGAGTTGTTTGTGTCAGGTGTCTGAGCAGTAGATCACAACCTGTTTAAGCATTATTTTTGTAAACTGAATAGATCATATGGAAAAATAGAGGGGGTGCTGGTAAAGAGCTAATTTAAATTGTGAATTATTTCTCGATATTGAAAGTTAGAAGCTCAATGAATAACTGGAACCTATTCAAGGCAGCTTGGATGTTTGTGTTCATGCACTTTTAGGAGTTCCTTTGACTGATTCCCAGAGAGTTTGGAAAACAGTTGCTTTATTTATTTATTTTTTATTTTTCATTCATTTTTTCTAAGTGGATATCTTGACCTCTTCCTTGCATTTCCGCCTTTCCTTTCTTAATGAAGTTCTTTGACTGAACATATTGTTCAAGGCAACTTTGGAAATTGTATTCTTGGGAAATCTGGTGAAATATTAGTAGTTTGTTTGAATTTCTTCCTCAATCTTAACCTTTGTGCTTGGGAGCCTGCACTCTTATTTGTGTGACTGCTCCTTTCTTTACCCCATTGTTATCGATAAATTAATATTTCTCATCTTTTGATGGAAAAAAGGGAAATAAAATAGATTGTTTATTGTGTAGTTTGGGGAAAACTTGTTGCCTCTCTTCGGTTAGAAATATCACTTTGCAAGGAAATTATATGTTTACTTGGAAGATTTCCCACTTATCTAAACAAAATCATGGCATAACAAGAAAATCTTTTCCTCTTTTAAGATTGTGATCTATCTCAATGTTAACTATAGACAATTTCCAACTTGCACTAACCTAAATAGATGACAGTAGTTTTTATTTTTCTATAACAAGTGGATGTGTATTATGAAAAAAGAAATTCCATTCTCCAACGGGGCATAAATCTTATCTTCACCAAGAGTGGCACTTTTCCAGCAGCACATGTCTCTCTCTTCACCTCATGTCACCTTCTCAGTTCAGATGTCTCTTCCAAAGGGGATTTGACAATGATGCTGCCAGTATTATGTTAGTGAGAGTAAACTTTGGGATGAATTATAGCAGTCAGGAACGAGGTTTCTTATTTGACATTTATATATCCATTTAGGGTGCTTTTGGTTACCCAAGGAAATTGAGTTCATTGCAATTATCTGTTCTATACAAAATCATTCTCATAATACACACAGACAGAAATGCACACGCCCACCATGTTTGTGTGTTTGTACAGTATAATAGTAGGACCAAGTGTTTGCCCTTGGACCAAAGTTATTGTTGGTATTGAGAATGCTACACAAATCCCCTAATTTAATGTTTGCTACATAGGAATGGTATAGAATCGAACGAAATGGAATCAAATTTATCACTTGATTTCTTCATTTTCTCCTTTCAAAATTTCATCCTGTTTCACTCCTACCCTATCTCACTCCACAAACCAAATGTGACATGAGAGTATAGCAGCCCAAGCACCCCATTTTGATTCTGACTTAACCCACACCTAAGGCCTTTTCTGTGCAGGTAGACTGCTGCCATACTTTGGCCAACAATCTTCACCCCCTTCGTCTTTATTAATGCAAAGCTCTACTTAGGGTTGGGCACTTGCCGTTGCACCACCAAAAGCTTATGCCTCAGAGTGAAAGTGCTACTCAAATCATAGAATAGCTGAAGCACTGCATTTTGATTCTGGCATGGCCCACACCCTAGGCCTTCATCACATGTGCTAATTGCTGCCACACCTCAGCTAACAATAACTAATGTGTCATCAGAGAGAATGATGCCCATTTATTAACAAATAGCAGAAATTGAAATGTCTAACATTAGATGTGAATCTTAATACTTATCATAATTCATTTGGCCCCTGTCAAAGTGGGACTCTGAATGATTGTTCCAAAATGCTGATAAATTTTTTTTTTTGTGCCCAAAATATTGATCATTAGCTATTATGGATGTATCTCAATACATTGATCATTATGTGTTATGAATGCACTACTCAATGGTCCAAACTCCAAAGAAATATATGGGAAGATGCGTTGATTTCACGATGATTTATACAAAGATGTGGACTTTCAAATTGTATATAAAACACAGTGGAGTGATTCCACATTCGTCAGGTGCAAACGATTGCATTTAATGTAGCTCATTTAGTGTTAGGTAAGCAAGGGCTTGCAAGAGGTGGTATCTTTACTTATAAACAAGTAGTTTCCTCCTTATCTTAGTGATTGGACAATGTTTTTTTCCTGTGGTGAACATAACTAATTCATTTGTTTGTCCTTTAGATGTTTTGAATAATCTTCATCTTCTTTTAGGGTTACCTATGTCATGATTATGTGAACTTTAATCTTGAGTTTTTTAAATAGCAGCCACAACACAACGGATTTCTGGGATCTTGATACCATGAAGTGGTGGGAATAAAACTTGTCCATAGCCACTACAGGGTTGCTAGGGACATTACAGGACTCTTGTGCAATAAAAATGTTTTTCCCCTTAACTTTTTGTTTTTTTTTTCTCCCATTTTCGTCTCCTACACCAATCCCAATTGGCTATGTGAAGAGTAGGGAAGGAGAAAATGCGGTGGCTGCTATAGCCATTACAAGACTATTGTAGTACTAATTTTAAAAATTTTAAATTGTACTTTTTCTTCTCTTTTTCTCTTATTTGTTTTTTTTTTTTTTCCCTGCATCAATCCTAATTGGCCATGTGAAGAGAATGGGAGGAGAATGAGGATGATATTAATGCACAATTATTTGTTTTTTGCATTGTTTTTAAAAATATGTGATCAAGGCTTCTCCCATGATAAGGCATGCCTAAAATGGCCTAAGGTGTAGTCTGAGCCAAACTCTCAAAAGGCAAGTGCATAATGCAGTGAGGCTTATGCAGTTGAACATAATGTGCTTCTTTTATGCTTTTATGGTTGAGGCTTTCATTTTAAGTCAAATCTTGTTTTAAACTAGCAAAATTGAAGCACATGTATGTAAGAAAGGACTAAGGAATGCTCTAATATGAGTAAATCTGTAAAATTTTGAACCAAAATTTTGAAAGTTGCATCTTGGGTCAAACACAGTTTAAACTTTGTAATGTTATGATTATTTCTTAGCATGGTTTGCTTGAATGATTTTAAGTTGATATGCTTAGAATGAACAAAAAGCAATTACCATTCATTTAAAAAATATATATATATTTATAACTCTTCTGTTTTTTTTTTTTTGTCTTCCCTATAGATATGTAATTTATTTATTTTAAAAAATAAAATTCCCAAAAGGTTATGCCTTTATGCCCTAAGGCTTACACCCTGCCTTATAAGGATTAAAATGCCTTGCATTACACCTTGGGCTTAAAAAAAAGAAAAAGAAAACACACACATACACACACACTTACATATTGTAATACTTGCAAGAGGTGCATTAGTTGACAATTTGATCTTAACAACTCTTTGCTTCACAAATTTTATTTTATTTATTTGTTAATAGTAATACTTTGGCATCTCTTTTCTATTTTATTTTTTCAATTTCAATCTTTGTTTCTTTTCTAGTTCCTAAAATTTTCAACTTATTAGTAATTTATTTCTAGTTCGTAATTTTTTTATTTTGATAAATTTTCAATAATAAGCTTTATTATTATGTTATAAGTTTTACGGCATAGGTTATCTAATATAACCATTTAAATTAATGGCAGAATTGGTAAAAATTTCTTAATTTTTTTTCTTTAACCAACAAAAACGTGGACCTTGTATAATTAATTTTTCATATGTATTGCATTTGAGATATTAACGTTGTGTCTATAATACATACCGTAACTATTCTTTTTCGTTAATTTATTTATCATACACTTGCCTTGTCATGTGAGCTACTTATCAACTTATTTTATATGATTAGTTAATTACCTGTTTATATATATTGTCACAAAGTACTGAAGACTGAAGAGTGAAAGAAAGAAATATGATTTCTCCTCCAATAACATTTCAAAACCAATGTGAAATTTATGCATGCTTACTAAAAAAATGTTAGTAGCCTGGTGGGTTGAACCAAAGACTCAAAAACACATGAAAAAATCCTAGTAGTAATAGCCAGGGGCTCAAAACATGCAAGTCTGCTTGAATATATGAGGTTGTGCATGCTTTGAAAAATATTCAGTTCTTTTGCTGGTTTCTGCTATGTAACATCTGCTGTTCCTATTTGCTACTACACAAATTTGCTTTTCCCAATGCTATTATCTACAGTTGCATAAAACCACAGATTATTATTTTGCATATTTTCCTACACTGTTTCTGTACTTCAGATTTAGAGAGTTTGCATGTCCCTTGCTTTGACGTTATTGTTCAACAGGCAACCTCAGGTGTCTTCCCTAACTTCCTTAGGCATTGCAATGAATGAACCCGGCATGTCCAAATCATCATATAAATGGCAAAGGGTATTGCTTAAAGTTAGCGGAGAAGCACTTGCAGGAGATCGCACACAAAATATTGATCCAAAGGTTGGAATTTAAAGGACAATTCAACCTGCTATTTAGTATCTTTCTCATAGTTTGTTGTTTTTTGTTCACTTATGATGTTTGAAAAGAGATGGTCATGTTACATTGTAGATTACCATGTCGATTGCAAGGGAGGTTGCATCTGTGACTCGGCTTGGCATTGAGGTAAGTCTTGATCTAATTTACGCATTATTTTCCTAAAATATTTTTTCTGCTTGTTTTTTCATACCATTTTGACAATTAGTTATATATTTTTGCTGATTATAAAAGCAGTAACAATTCATGACTTAAGATCTACTCATTGCTGTGAATATGTTAGACACTGGTAATTCTTGAAAAGTTATTCAAATAATTTGAGTTCAATTATAAATTTTATAATGCTAAAAATGGTTTGCCCTAGGAAGGAAGTGCGTATATTTCTTCAAATGATATAGTAATATTGGAACTCAAAGAAAAGTTGCTGTAGTTTTTTGGATGCTGCATAGTTCATGATGTTCTTTAAATCGTGTTTTGAGAACATTGGAGTTGAACTTGCAAACCTATAAAACCAGAGGCTTCATAGTTAGCTTTGAAAGGATTATCTCTGAATTATGATTAGCAAAATTTTCAGGTTGCAATTGTCGTTGGCGGGGGAAATATTTTCCGTGGATCCTCCTGGGTTGGAAGTAGTTGTCTGGACCGTTCATCTGCTGACCACATTGGGTATATTGTTTTCTTGGATTTTATTTATCGTATAGCTATTCTAGGAATTCTTTTGGCCCTTTTCAGTTTTATGATTACTGGAAGGCATACTTTTTATTGATTTGCAAATGATTTGGCAATGCAAATTTATTGATACACTCAATACAAAAGACTCAAAAGGCTTTTTTTTTTGGTTGCATGAGAAGGTTGGCGCGCGCGCACGGGGGGGTGGGGGGTGATGAAAAATACTATCCTTGAGGCTTCAAGAAACACTAAGGCCCTTAAAGATTTCATAAAGACAAGGACCCCCTGATTTATTGGTATACCCAACAGAAAGCCCTCTGAGCTATTGAAAAGTAATGCAAACCCCACCTTAGAATTGCATTGTTTCCTTTAATCCTTTCCCCTGCTAAGAATTACACTGTTTGTTTTTTTATGCCTAAACGACACTACTAAAAATATATGGTAAGTTTGAGTTTGATCAAAAGTAGGTATATTATCCATGCCGGACACACAAACCTTGGGTATGGACCACCCAAAAGGGTGATGGGGGTAGGAATTTGGTGGGAAATGTGAAGCTGGCATAGACTACCAGAGATAACAAACTGGTGATGCAAGGATTTGTTGATGCTTGTTCGACTTGCAATATAAAATTTGAAACTGAAGATAAAAAAAATACTATTTTGATTTACCCTTCCACAACCCCTCCTCCCCTGCCAAAAAGCTCGCCCAAAGCTTAAGATGATCGTTATATGAAAACAGAGCTAAGATACTTATGCATCTTAATCCATATGCTATGCATATTCTTTTTGCTGAGCTGTGCTTAAATGTTTTCCCTTCCTAATGGATTTGTGATTGTTCTTAATGTTTAGAGTATGTAAGACTAGAATTTTTATTTTACGCTGCATTTGGGAGCATAAATTTCAGATCTTGGATTTGGATTTGAGTGGATGTTGACCAATTTTAATACAATTTTATATTACACCTTATCCAAATCCAAGGCTTTTTGGAACATAAGGTTAGAGTTCTCCCAAGTTAATTGTTTGACACCCAGTATCATCTATATGTAGTTATCATTGAAAGCTGCTGTATTTGTAATACATGCCAGACCTAGTTTTTAAATGGCATTCCACAGCTGTAACCGGATTCTAATTGCATAGGATGTTGGCAACTGTTATGAATGCTATATTCCTGCAAGCAACAATGGAAAGTATTGGCATTCCGACACGGGTCCAGACTGCATTTCGCATGTCTGAAGTTGCTGAACCATATATACGTAGAAGGGCCATCAGGCATTTGGAGAAAGGAAGGGTTGTGATTTTTGCTGCTGGAACTGGAAATCCATTTTTCACCACCGATACCGCTGCAGCTCTTCGTTGTGCGGAAAGTAAGCCATGCTACCTTTGGTCTTTATTCATGGTAAAAGTGGAGTTAGTTCCACCATTGAAGTAGTATGTCCTTCCAAACCAGGAGGTTGAGTTCCCAGTGCACTCATTTATTCGCAATGAACATATGAAGCCCTAACAGAGTCAACTAATTCATTGATTGTAGCTAAACATCCAGGATCATTTCCCATTATCTGTCTCTCACCTTCATCCTCTTCTTCTCCATATGACCTGCTGCTTTATGGTTATTATTGATGCTTTTCTCATCCAATCCAAAAATTCACAGATTTTCTGGCAGCAAATAGTGTTCCCCAATACCGAATTCTCTTGGCTGTGAAAAGTTTGAGCTAATACTTGCTTTATGATTGTTGATCCAGTAAATGCAGAGGTGGTGTTAAAAGCTACAAATGTTGATGGGGTTTATGATGGTGACCCCAGGCGTAACCCAAATGCTCATCTGCTTGATACTTTGAGTTATCATGACGTGACGTCCAGAGATCTCTCCGTGATGGATATGACTGCCATTACATTGTGCCAAGAAAACAATATTCCGGGTACAACCCAGTAACTTGCAGTTTGTGTTGTTTAATGCTGTTGCCTTGGTATTACAGAGTTTGGTACTTTTTGATGGCTGCATGGAGGATTTACACCATATTTTTCCTGGATGCAGTCGTTGTCTTCAACTTGACGAAACCAGGTAATATCTCAAGAGCAATTATGGGAGAGAGGGTTGGCACTTTGATTGGAAGGACATGCAGTTTAGCTGCGGCAAGGACATGAACCAGATGGCGAAACCACCATAAAGATTGGTCGTGGTTCTAATGGGCTTTCAGATTGAATTTGAGGGTATATGTGAAAAAACAAATATTAAGTCAAAAAGCATGTCATTTCAGTCAAAGCTAGTTCTCTATTTGATCTTTTTAGTTTAGTTTAGTTTAGTTTTTTATTTTTTATTTTTTATTTTATTTTTTTGTGTGCTACACATCTTTGCCATTGATGTCAATTGAAATTAAATACATAAAATGGTATGGAGGGGTACATTGTTGGGAGGTCTCTTGCTTTGAGCACCCTTTTTGAGGTGGAATTCTTCTTAGTCTTTGTTGGATCTAAATTGTGGATGAGAAAGGAAGCTAATGAAAAGATAGCTAATTCTGGTGGTTATAAAAATTGCTCGTCTTTTCTTGTCAAAAACTTGTTAGAAAGAAAAAATGCAGATCTTGAGTAATTGGCTAAAGAAGTTATCAAGTGGATGAAAGTTTATAATAAGCACAATGGATATGCTATTTTAAAAAATGTTAATAATTAGTTGACATTTAAATAATAACGACCAATAATGTAATTTGACTTTACAAACGAAAAGATGAGAGGCGAACTTCTAATTTCTTATCGATGCTGTCCTTTTTAATATTTTTTAAACCCAATGAGACTTCATTTTCTATTCTCTTTTATTTATTTATTTGGTCTAAATTGCATTTTCAAAAGTTTGCAAAGCTCTCCCCTTCCACACACCTTTTTTTGTAAAGTACTTTTTAGTTAGTCTAAGTTGGTGGTGGTTCGACATCTTTCCTATCTAAAATTTGTAATTTTACCACTTTTATGATACCAACTTTGTAACCTTCAATCCTAATCAATTGGGTTGAATTTGCCTTAGGATCTTATAGTGTTGTCCATTTTATTTCAACACCGTATGTCCAACTTCTATATCTCTCACTCT
The DNA here is from genome assembly GCF_029873635.1 of Malania oleifera. Classification (NCBI taxonomy): domain Eukaryota; kingdom Viridiplantae; phylum Streptophyta; class Magnoliopsida; order Santalales; family Ximeniaceae; genus Malania; species Malania oleifera. Next base: position 61,647,332 of record NC_080417.1, on the reverse strand, counting down.
TAACTTTCTTCTTAATGATGTGACCCTCCTTGGTACCCCTAAATGTGGTGCAATTAATCATAACTATTTTATTTTCGATGTTCTTTTTCAAGTTGACTGTCGGGATCACTTTTCAAGACGGGGCTTTCACCTTGTCAAGTGGCATCGCCTCCTTTCAATAAATTAGTCCGTACAATTTTTGCCAAGTCAATCTTATATATCTTTTTTATTTCCTCAAAGCAAAGGGTAACATACGTTGATGAAACCTTTTTTGCAAAATGGTTTTGACATTCTTATTTGTAGTTTTTGCACCCATATTGGTCTACGTTGCAAAAGGGAACAATAGCTATTGAATATGGTAATTTTGCAAAACCTATTATGTGTGACTCATTATTTGAGATGATTTCATCAAATGGATCTAATAGCATGATGTTGGTCAATAAGAGCCCCCACTACGAAAAAAAGAAAAAGAAAAGGCACTATTAGTATCCACCAAAACCTTCAGTAATATTCTAGAATTGTCACTAAGTAATTGTTAGTGATGAACATTTCTATGTTAAAAGTTAGTCACCAATAAAGCTATCACTAATAATTATTGGTGACGAATATGGACATTCCTCACTAAAAGTTTGCTATTAGTGACATATAAGAGATTGTCACTAATTATAGATTAATAGTGATCAACTTATATCGGTCACTTAAGGCTATATTATTATTGACAGTTTGACAAGCATCACTAATAGTGTACTTTTAGTCGCCAATGTAAAATTCTCGCTAATACTAAATTTTTAGTGATGCATGCTCATGAGTCACTATTTATCAAATGTGTTAATGGCGAAGTGAGTCCATCATGATGTAGGATAGGTATGGGTGACCTAGTTCTACTGATAACCCTCAAGCCAGCACATACACTTTAAACACTTTAAATTAATAATTTAATCAACCAAACGTAAACAATATGAACTAAGCTATGATTCACATGTTTCAAGGATTTTGAAAAGGTGTATAATTCTTCTAGAAATTAAATTCCAATTGTTCATTAAAAAAAGAATCAAGTTGTATGTTGAAAAGATGCTATTTCAAAACTTTAATAATGTAAGTTCTATGTTAGCACAACAATATTCCCACAATTGATATGAGCAAGTGATAATAACATTGAAAATAAAAGTTCAAGGTGACTTCAATTGCCTGAACTTTAAGGTTCAGTCGCATGAAGAATTTAGAAGCAAAATTCATGACTAGCAGTAGTGGTTCAGTCGATTGAACCTATGTCTTCAGTCGCCTGAACACCCATAATTTTTGAATAAAATGTAGGAATTCAAGGGCTGTTTAAACAAGGGTTGCTTGAGTTCAAGTAAGAGCTTACAATCAAATAAGGGCTGAAGGAAAATAATGGTTTTACCAAAAGAAATCATTGGATGACTTGATACTATTCACCACAAGCTTAAATCATGTAGGAAAATCCTTGGAACAAGTTGTTAACACAATGATAGAAGTGGAACTGCTGTGTGTATATAAATGTGGCCATGTGGGGGTAAGAGGTAGGATGGTGATAGTGCTGGATAGGGTGGTCTCTTACCACGTGATCTCGAGAGAGAACGCCTGTAGCCTCACACTGCGCAATCAAAATGATTGGACAAGCTTAAGCTTTAGCAAAGAAATTCTTCTCAATATTCAATATCAATCTCTCTTTGCAGAATTCTTACAATGATTCAAAATATAAAGACATAGCATAGGGGGATGCTACATTAACAAACTCACACAACTCTCAAAGGCATGGGGAACAAAGCATGGGCAACACACATGGGGAAACAAAGCAATTAAACTCTACACTTATTTATAACACAAGAACTATTATCACTACTTACTAAGCACACATGCAAGCTTAGTTGTCCTGCATTTTTACAAATTAAATGTAGGACTCAAGCATGTGCCAAAAGAGAAGTTCAAAACCATGTAGGGCTCATGAAGCATAGTCGTGTGGGGTTCACATGGCCGTGTGGGGCCCACATGGGTCTTGGACTTAAACTTGCATCAATATATCAATTGGAGATCTTCATGCACGGAAAGTCTTCAAGTAGTCATCAAATAACTCCATGCATACCTGCAAAATAATTTGTATGATTGTGGACATCGAGAGGTCATCCATGTGTCACCATACCTGCAAAGGAAATGGGTAAGACACGTTGATCCCCATCATCTCTCCTGGGCATAAAAAAATTCTTCTCCGAAAAATGAGAAGTGATGTATTGGGAAGACAACTCCGGGTTGAGATGAAGGAGGTCATATTTAAGAATCTAGCTTCCCTTAGAAAGTGGCTTACCTCTCCACTTGACCAAGAATTTTTGGTATAATCCTGCTCATGTGAATGTTGTCTTGTCATCCAAGATCTCTTCAATCTCATCAAGTTTCAAAGGTATGGGTAAAGGTGGAGGCAAATGTAATTTTGGGGTTTTGGGGTTAAGAGGAGTGGTGAATTGAGTAGGATCACTTGTAGGGTTAGAATTTGAAGGCTCCACAAAAGATAATGCTTCAAGAAAATGGGTTAGATTTTTAACATTAAACACATTACTTATACCAAAATGAATATGAATATCAAGCATGTAAGCATTAGAACTAACTTTCTTTAATACTTTGAAAGGTCCTATCTTTTTAGCATGCAACTTTACATTTCCTATAGGAATCCGTTTGGGATGAATACAAACTATAACCATATCACCCTTTGAAAATTCTTTCAACCTGCAATGTACATCAACATTAGATTTATAATGATCATTATTCAAGTCAATTTTAATTCTTATTTCAGAGTGTAAATCATGTATGTGTTTTGAAAAAGCATTAGCTTTCTCACTCACTCTAGCCTGTGGTGGTAATGAAATAAGATCTATGGGCTTCCTAGGTTGGTAACTAGTGACAACCTAAAAAGGACTCAATCTTGTGGTTCTATATACTGAACTATTAAATGAAAATTTAGCCATAGGAAGACACAAATCCCATGAACCTATGTTTTCACCCACTAGATATCTCAGTAGGTCACTCAAGCTCCTATTAACTACCTTAGTTTGTCCATCAGTCTATGGATGGTAGGCACTAGAAAACAGGAGTTTGATACCTAACATGGCCCACAAGGTTTCCAAAAATAACTGAAAAATTGTACATTCCTATGAGAAACAATGGTCTTGAGAAGACCATGTAGCCTTACAACTTCTCTAAAGAAGATAGTGGAAATTTTGTATGCATCATGTGAAGGGACTTGCGGAATAGTCCTAAGATCCGGCTGTAGTGCATACGGATAACCAAACAAAATTTGATCATGCAACCCTAATTATGTGATGAAAAGTAAGGTGTACTCCCAAGAGAGGGGGGGGGGGGGTGAATAGGGATTTAAAAACTTTATTTGAGCTCTGGTGTAGGACAAGATGGTACATCCTAGTTGTTTATGCTCAGATGATGTAAGGTGGGGTAGGGTGACCTAGTCTTACTTATGTTCAACCCTCAACATCAAACACATGATAAACACTTTAAAATCAGAATTTAATCAACCAACAAAAACAAGATAAATCATGCTTTATTATGTGGTCCAAGGATTTTAAAAAGGTATATATTTAGATTCAAATTCAGTCTTAGGTGGTTCTTTCACAAGATAAACAAGTTATATTCCATGAACATGCTCTTCAATCATTCAATAAAATAATTCTAAGCTACCACAATCATATTCCCATGGTTGAAATTCAAATATATGTTTAAACTGAGAAATTTGGGGAATCCCGAGAGCAGCTAATGGATTTTTTTAGCCACGAACATCCTTTAGTATTTGGGGCATAACATTTGCTACAGAACTCCAAATAAGGTGATCTTGGTGTCAAAAGAAAGCTAAGAAAATTTTGCACAAATTTTGTGTTAAGGTTTTTGAAGATGGGGAGGTTTTGATAGTGAAAATCATAACTATTTTATTTCCAATGTTCTTTTTCAAGTTGACTTTTCGGGATCACTTTTCAAGATGGGGCTTTCACCTTAGCAAGTGGCATCGCCTCCTTTCAATAAACTAGTGCATATAATTTTTGCCGTGTCAATCTTATATATCTTTTTTATTTCCTCAAAGCACAGGGTAACATATGTAGACAATATTTATTTCATTGAAACCTTTTTGGCAAAATGGTTTTGACATTCTTATTTGCAGTTTTTGTACCCATATTGGTCTAAGTCGCATAAGGGAACAATAGCTATTGAATATGGTAATTTTGTAAAACCTATTAAGTGTGACTCATTATTTGAGATGATTTGATCAAATCGATCTCATAGCATGATGTTGGTCAATAAGAGCCCCCACTACAAAAAAAAGGCACTATTAGTGTCCACCAAAACGTTTAATATTCTAGAATTGTCACTAAGTAATTGTTAGTGATGAACATTTCTATGTTAAAAGTTAGTCACCAATAAAGCTATCACTAATAATTGTTGGTGACGAATATGGACATTCCTCACTAAAAGTTTGCTATTAGTGACATATAAGAGATTGTCACTAATTATAGATTAATAGTGATCAACTTATATCAGTCACAAAAAGATATATTATTATTGACAGTTTGACATGCATCACTAATAGTGTACTTTTAGTCGCCAATGTCAAATTCTCACTAATACTGAATTTTTAGTGACGCACGCTCATATTCACTATTTATCAAATGTGTTAATGGCGAAGTGAGTCCATCATGATGTAGGACAGGTATGGGTGGCCTAGTTCTACTAATAACCCTCAAGCAAGCACATACACTTTAAACATTTTAATTTAATAATTTATCAACCAAACGTAAACAATATGAACTAAGCTATGATTCACATGTTTCAAGGATTTTGAAAAGGTGTATGATTCATTTAGAAATTAAATTCCAATTGCTCATTCAAAAAAGAGTCAAGTTGTATGTTGAAAAGATGCTATTTCAAAACTTTAATAATGTAAGTTCTATGTTAGCACAACAATATTCCCACAATTGATATGAGCAGGTGATAATAATATTGAAAATAACAGTTCAAGGTGACTTCAATCGCTTGAACTTTAGGGTTCAGTCGCATGAAGCATTTAGAAGTAGAATTCCTGACTAGCAGTAGTGGTTCAGTCGATTGAACCTATGTCTTCAGTCACCTGAACACCCACAATTTTTGAATAAAATGCAGGAATTCAAGTGTTGTTTAAACAAGGGTTGCTTGAGTTCAAGTAAGAGCTTACAATCAAATAAGGGCTAAAGGAAAATAATAGTTTTACCAAAGGAAATCATTGGATGACTTGATACTATTCACCACAAGCTTAAATTATGTAGGAAAATCCTTGCAACAAGTTGTTAACACAATGATAAAAGTGGAACTGTTGTCTGTATATAAATGTGGCCATGTGGGGGTAAGAGGTAGGATGGTGATAGTGCTGGATAGAGTGGTCTCTCACCACGTGATCTTGAGAGAGAACGTCTGTAGCCTCACACTATGCAATCAAAATGATTGGACAAGCTTTAAGCTTTAGCAAAGAAATTCTTCTCAATATTCAATATCAATCTCTCTTTGCAGAATTCTTACAATGATTCAAAATATAAAGACATAGCATAGGGGGATAATACATTAACACACTCACACAACTCTCAAAGGCATGGGGAACAAAGCATGGGCAACACACATGGGGAAACAAAGCAATTAAACTCTACACTTATTTATAACACAAGAAATATTATCACTACTTACTAAGCACACATGCAAGCTTAGTTGTCCTGTATTTTTACAAATTAAATATGGGACTCAAGTATGTGCCAAAAGAGAAGTTCAAAACCACGTAGGGCCCATGAAGCATAGTCGTGTGGGGTTCACATGGCCATGTCGGGCCCACATGGGTCTTGGACTCAAACTTGCATCAATATATCAATTGGAGATCTTCATGCATGGAAAGTCTTCAAGTAGTCCTCAAATAACTCCATGCGTACCTACAAAATAATTTGTATGATTGTGGACATCGAGAGGTCGTCCACGTGTCACCATATCTGCAAAGGAAATGGGTAAGGCATGTTGATCCCCATCATCTCTCTTGGGCATAAAAGAATTCTTCTCCAAAAAATGAGAAGTGATGTAATGGGAAGACAACTTCGGGTTGAGATGAAGGAGGTCATATTTAAGAATCTGGCTTCTCTCAGAAAGTGGCTTACCTCTCCACTTGACCAAGAATTTTTGGTATAATCCTACTCGTGTGAATGTTGTCTGGTCATCAAAGATCTCTTCAATCTCATCAAGTTTCAAAGGTATGGGTAAAGGTGGAGGCAAATGTAATTTTGGGGGTTTGGGGTTAAGAGGAGTGGGGAATGGAGTAGGATCACTTGTCGGGTTAGAATTTGAAGGCTCCACAAAAGATAATGCTTCAAGAAAATGGGTTAGATTTTTAACATTAAACACATCACTTATACCGAAATCAATATGAATATCAAGCATATAAGCATTAGAACTAACTATCTTTAAAACTTTGAAAGGTGCCATTTTTTAGCATGCAACTTTACATTTCCTATAGGAATCCGCTTGGGACGAATGCAGACCATAACCATATCACCCTTTGAAAATTGTTACAACCTGGAATGTACATCAACATTAGATTTATAATGATCATTATTCAAGTCAATTTTAATTCTTATTTTAGAGTGTAAATCATGTATGTGTTTTGCAAAAGTATTAGCTTGCTCACTCACTCTAGCTTGTGGTGGTAATGGAATAAGATCTATGAGCTTCCTAGGTTGGTAACTAGTGGCAACCTAAAAAGGACTCAATCTTGTGGTTCTATATACTGAACTATTAAATGCAAATTTAGCCATAGGAAGACACAATACCCATGAACCTATGTTTTCACCCACTAGATATCTCAATAGGTCACTCAAGCTCCTATTAACTACCTTAGTTTGTCCATCAGTCTATGGATGGTAGGCACTAGAAAACAGGAGTTTGATACCTAACATGGCCCACAAGGTTTCCAAAAATAACTGAAAAATTGTACATTCCTATGAGAAACAATGGTCTTGAGAAGACCATGTAGCCTTACAACTTCTCTAAAGAAGATAGTGGCAATTTTGTATGCATCATGTGAAGGGACTTGTGGAATAGCCCTATGATCCGGTTGTAGTGCGTACAGATAACCAAACAAAATTTGATCATGCAAACCCTAATCACGTGATGAAAAGTAATGTGTACTCCCAAGAGGGTGAGTGAATTGGGATTTAAAAACTTTCTTTGAGCTTTGGTCTAGGACAAGATGGTATATCCTAGTTGTTTATGCTTAGATGATGTAAGGTGGGGTAGGGTGACCTTGTCTTACTTGTGTTCAACCCTCATCATCACACACATGATAAACACTTTAAAATCAAAATTTAATCAACCAACATAAACTAAATAAATCATGTTTTATCATGCGGTCCAAGGATTTTAAAAAGGTATATAATTAGATTCAAATTCAGTCTTAGGTAGTTCTTGTTGACCCTATAGGTCATACCCTGTTTTGATTATGACAAATACTCAGGTATTTAATGATTGCCAAGTTGATGTGCAGGTTTATCTTGGCAGTATCCTATGATGGCACTCAGAGACCCAGAGGAAAACGAAGACTCTGAAGACCCTTGATATAATTGATTTGTTGTAATTTATATTCGGGTCTATAATATTTAAGTAGGAAAGGTTTGTAATAGTAAATAGGTCTTTGGTTTGTAATAAGCTCACACACATCACATGCATGATAATACGTAAGCTCAAACAAACCATGAATGACAATGGACTTTAGAAAGACCTTAGGGTTTTAGGTCGACCGACACCAGACTTTTTCGGTGTCTCCAAATTAGACCCCAAGTGCCCCTAGGACACTCACACTTTCACATATAATTGTTAGGCACTTAAATAGGGCTTTATTGTGTTAAGACGGGACCGAAATGCACACTTGGTGCACTTTCGGTCGACCAGAAAAAACAGTTCATTCTTGGCCTGGTCGACTGAACCATCCCTGGGTCAACCGTTGACCTAGGTCCCGGTCAACCGAGACCATGTAGTTCATTTGACCCCGGTCGACCGAACCACCTGGAAGTCAACTTTTTGACCTCCTGGTCGACCGAGCACTTTTGTACTCCAACTACCTGGTCGATCGAAGGGTCTTGGGAGAACTCCCAATGGTATGGTTGATCGAGCCCTTCAGTTCAAAATAGTCCCGGTCGACCGAACCTCGAAATTTTGAAAAATCGCCTTCCTCGGTCGATCGGCCACTCAGTTCAAAATAGCCCTGGTCGACCGAGCCATTTAAGTCCTGGTCGACCGAACCATTTCTAGTCGACCAGTCCTCTCGGGTTGCTCCTATTTTTACCGTGGTTAGTATTTTTCTAAACAGGGTTAAAATGCCTTAAACGTCATTAAACTTTTCTAATAATACCCTATAGGTCTCCAACGGCCATATTTCCTTCCATAGCTATATATATGGGTTCATTTGCAAAGATTAAAAGAGAGATTAGCCACCTTGATTAGGGAAGAATTCTCTGAAAAATAAAAACCCTATACTACTCATTTTATTACTCAAACCACTCATACTTGCCTTCTAGCATTGCCTACATATTTTGTTAGTTAATTGAGTGTTTTGTTTAATAGGTTTGCTCTCCTTATGCTACTTGTTTGATGTGATTTTCTTGAGAGCCAAACCTTAGGATTCTTAGGAGGCTTTTGCTAATAAGCATTTCCTAAGAAAACCTTGTTAGATCTTCTAAGCTTGCACCTTCATTGCAAGATCTTAAGAAGAGGGTATTTGCATTTTGGTTGCAAAAACATTTTCAAATATCTACTGTGTTTTTATCTTGAAAATATTTGATGAGATATTTGCTAGTGTGATAAAACCTTTGTTGCAATATTCGTTAATTCATATATTCCTTGCTGAATACAAAGATTGAGTATCCTTTTGCAAACCAAACTTATACGTTGCTAGAGCTTCATATACATATATGTATTGAGAAAACTTGTTGATTGAAATATATGAAGTTTGGATAATATCTTTGTTTGAGCACTTAGATTGAATATCCTGTGATACAAAGATCATTTAGGTTTGCACTCTCACGCACTCATTACAACGATAGTAAATCTATTTGAGAGTTGACATCTTAGACCACATTGAGCTTACATATTGAATCATATTTGTGGTGTATATTATTGCGCGAATTTGGGTACTTATCTGCTTTACTTGAAAGCACAATCACTGTACCATTTCATTGTAATACACTTTGGTTGTATTTTTAGGAATGGGCCTGAAGAGGGAGACTAGACCTGGAATAGTCCCGGATTGGCTTAGACCCGGTTAGGAAAGCTAGGTGCATCGTCCTGTTAAGGCGTGTAGGTTGAGGTCAGCCCCGCTAATTGATCTGGTTAAGGTTGAGGTCAGCCCTGTGATAATTTGACCTGATTGTAAACGGTGTCGCTCCACCCTTAAGTGAGCTATTAGTGAAATCCTCTAGCTTGCGAGCTTGAGGCGAGGACGTAGGCACAGTTGGCCGAACCCCGATAACATATCGTGTGTTTGCCTATATCTCTGCACTTTATATTTACCGCACGTGTACGTTATGGGTGAATGATGCGTATGACTTAATTTTCACAGTATATTTATCTACGCGTTTGGAAATTGCATAGACTGATCCTAGGTTGTGTACATACCATGTTTGCATGGATTAACCTAGGTGAAAAAGTTTTAAAAATTCCAATTCACCCCCCCTCTTGGGAATAACAAATTCTAACAGTTCTTTCACAAGATAATCAAGTTATATGCCATGAACATGCTCTTCAATCATTCAATAAAATAATTCTGAACTACCACAATCATATTCCCATGGTTGAAATTCAAATATATGTTTAAATTGAGAAATTCGGGGAATCCCAAGAGCAACTAATGGATTTTTTTAGCCGCGAACAACCTTCAGTATTTGGGGCAGAACATTTGCTACAAAACTCCAAATAAGGTGATCTTGGTGTCAAAAGAAAGCTAAGAAAACTTCGCGCAACTTTTTTGTTAAATTTTTTGAAGATGAGGAGGTTTTTACATTGAAAATCATACATCAAGTAGGAAGGCAGACACTATTAGGCGACTGGGCAGCAAAGGGTCGGCTGAAAAATGGGATTTTTATGGGGTTTTGCAAAACTACAGTTTATGTAATCTTAAAAAAAGATGATAAACAAATTTATGGGTGGGTAGGGATGATTTTTGCCATGTGGGTCCTCTAAATAACTTACCAATGATCAACGAATATGAATCACACCAAGGAATTCGTCAAGATCGCGGTGAATCGGTGTAAATGTTGTTGCTTGTTCATCGTGTGTGTATGGCGTGAGATGATCAGAGAGGGTGTAGATGTGATGGATGGATTGTGATAGATAGATGTTGGATAGGTTGTTGGTCTCACACCAACTAATTTTCGAGGAGAACGTTGTAGCCTCTCGCCACTCAATCGCAAGGATCAGAACAAAGCTTCAAGAGCTTCACAAAGGAAGAACCTTTTTCATTCAATAATAATACTTGCCTGCCTTCCATCATTTACAATAGCAACATATATAGGGGAAAATAAATACCTAAATGATAAATGACCTAAACGTCCCCATACAGGCATGGGGGATGACTCACTTTAATGTTCACAATTAAAACTTATTAATCACTCAATCCTCACATAAATTAAATACCTAACAACTCATAAAGTAATTAATTAACTAAAATAAAGTCAAAAGGGAGGCCCAAGCTATGTGGGGCCTAGAGTAGCTGTGTGGGACCCAATAAATCCGTGTGGGGCCCACAAGGGTCTTGAGTCTCGGAATTGTAAAATCACAACTCAACTTCTTTATTCTGAAAAGTCTTCAAGTTTCTCCATAGGGTCTTCAAGTGTCTTCATAAGTTCTTGCAATGGTTAGTAAGAATTGTGGACATTTGGGACACCACGTCGGCGAACGAAAGGTAGTCACCATGTCGGCAAAGAACGTAGACATCTGGAGGTCATCCACAGTAGTCACCATGTCGGCAAGGAACGTAGACATCTGGAGGTTGTCCATGGTAGTCACCATGTTGGCGAAGAACATAGACATTAGGAGGTCATCCACGTGTCAGAACATCTACAAAAGGAAGGGGTAACATATGCTGATCCCCATCAAACTCTTTTATTAATTCTTTCTCAACTCTTCACACATGTATGGTTTGACTTTCAATCACAAATTCAGCCAAGCATCAATTTAATTTTTAAGCCTTTATGGATGAGTATATCAATTTGAATGTTTTGCAAGTTTCTCAATACTTCTTTTAGCAAATTAAACCAAAACTCAATAAATCAATTCAATCAATCAAAATAAGCTTCACTATATGAAATACTATAACAATTCTAGCAAGCTTCCAAGATTCAGTCTTTTGATATTGAGTTGTAGCTGATAAATGACTTGTATAATGAACATACTCCCTTAGAAAGCTTCTGCAAGATTCAATCAATGTACTCCACTTTATTCAAGGTTTCTGCAATTTCTAATCACAAAATAATTTCAGCAATTTAAATAAGCATCCATGCAGTTTATATGTGCTGAAATTTAAAGAGAATAGGAAAGAGAGTGGCATCGAGATTTTTACGGAGTTCGGTTATACTCGCCTACATCCTCGTCTTAGGTACACCACCCAAGGGTTTCACTATATCACTCCTTTAGTCAAGTAGAACAAACCATTTACACACTCCTTCAAGTCGAATGGAGCCCTCCTCTCCAAACGATACCCCACGCTTGGTAATTCAGCAATTCAACAATATTGAACCGTTAAAAGACAACAAAAACAAGAACAATTCTTGTGTACAAAGATCACTTTCAAAATAGAGTTGATTAGTGCAAGTTAAAGTGCAACTAATATACTTCAATTTAAAATATCAATAAAGAATTGAATTTGAAGATGAAAAAATTTATCTCCGAGATCTTCTTTCTTTGATTGAAAAACTCAGTATATGTGCACAAAGATGTGTGAGAATAGAACACCGAGCCTAAGTAAAATCTCAGCAAATAGTGTGAGCAAGAAAGCTTTTGAAGAGTATTGGCAGTAAGGCTTGATTGCTGAATGTAATTCTTGATTGTATGTAGTTGTATAAAATCTTTTGGTTTTCCATGTATTTATAGAGCTAAAAAATAATTTTTCATGTTGCCCAAGTTTCTTGGAGTGTTTCCCAAGTTTTTACAAATTTTGGGGTCCAAGAAATCTAATTTGGAGAGTTTTCTTCGCTGTTTAAAAATAGTAGTTACAAAGTTTAGTCGACTAGACTTATCGGGGTCAGTCGCCTGGACTTTGAAAATCAGCAAAAAATTAAAGCCAGAATGGGGTCAGTCGTCTGGACTCAGAGGGGTCAGTCAATTGGGACTATTCTGTCTTCCAAAAATAATTCAGCATAAATGTGAGTCTCCTGACTAGAATGGGTCAGTCGCTTGGACAGACAAAAATTCATGCTTTTATATTGTTTGTTTCCAAAAACTTTTGTGAGCTTTTACTTGCCAAATTACTTTGAGTCTTTTGAAGATATTTTTCGGGGTTTTTCAAAATTTGGTCTCTAAGTCAATAATTAATCCTAATGAGCTTCAAAGCATCTATATTGACTTTAAATTGAAGTACTTACATAAGACTATCTTAAGACTTAAAAATAATCTAAATGCGAAGTCTTCATATATTTCTTTCTTTGAGTCCATCTTGACCTTGAGCTTCAATATTCTTTGAGCTTGTATCAATTTTGTTTATCTTTGAACAATTAAGATTTCATCTTATCACTTTTTTGGAATGTAGACTTTTAATAAATGCTTGTGATCACTTTGATCTTGAAGTTATATGCTTGTTTCCTGAAACATCATCACTTTAACCAAAACATGTTAAAATCCATTGATTGGTTATCATAAAAAAATATCCGTACGCCTTGTTAGGAAAACACGTTATTAGGATTATACTTGCGAGTTAGTCTGATTTGATCCCAAATCTGCAAGTACGAAAATGACCTCTTGAAGATGACCAAGAATCTTGTACTGTATTCCTTGAATAGTTCTTGCTTCGAAGAGAGTGGGCTTGTAAGCGGCTGCTAGGGTTTTCTTCTCTCATGAAACGTCTGCCTCTGTGAGAGTTCTCTCATCTAACCCTAGCTGCTGAATGGATGCGTGTGTATCAGCTATAACAAGGACCTTGTTGGCCTAACAAGGCTTACAATTCTTATTTTGATGATAACAAATCATGATAACTTTGATATGGTTTGTTTCAAGTGAAACTCTTTCAGGAAGAAGGCAAAGATTAAAGAAACTCCAAGCTCAAATGGATGATAATGCTCATGATGAATGTCCTATACAAAAGGTTCAAGAAAGAAAGATGATCAAAAGCTAAAAGATGATATATGATCATAGAAGAACAAGGACTTACTTGAAGATCAAAAGAATAGAGTTGTAAGGATGTCTACATGCAAGTACTTTATGTAAACTTCAATATAAACTGAATTGAAGCTCTTATAAATCAAAATAAACTTAGAAATGTATTTTTTATAAAAACCCTAAAGTATGTTTTAAAATCAAAGTAAATAAGGTCTTAAAAGAAGAAAAGTTTTTTAAAGAATATAAAGTGAAGCTGAACAACTAGGCGACTACCTACATGTGGTAGGCGACTGCCCAATTTATAGAAAGAATTTTTAAGGAGGCAGTAGGTTCCCAGACGACTTCCTGAGCATAGCCAGGCGCTTGGGTGGCCAAGCCAGGTGACTGCTTGGGTTCTGGAAGGCGACTTCTAGTATTCTGGATCGTTCAGTTTCTTCTATGGAAGGCGACTGCTAGGTCGTGGCAAGCAACTGCCACTCGAACAGATTTTTAAAATTCTCAACGGGAAGATTTTTTAACTAGATTTCTTGGGCACTACTCTTTTGAAAAACTTGAGGATTGCTCCAAGTAAACTTGGGGGGCAAGAAATTACTTTTAAACATCTATAAATTGCCCCAAACTTCAAAGATTTCTATACCAAGAAATTTTCCATCAATCAAAGTTCTCTAAAAGCTCTCAAACTCTCTTGTGTTCATCCTGCTTCAACTACTGAATTGCTGCTGATACAAATTCCGAAGTAGAGCCTTTGAAGTCAGAATCTTTCAATATTTGGAAGATGTATTTGGTGATCTAAATTCAATTTGAGCTTCAATTTTTTATATTTATTTACTTTGAAGTATATTTGTGATTCTTGTACTAATCAATTCTACTGTGAAAGTGTCTCTTGTGCACAAATCTTTCTTCATCTTGTTTCTTGTTTATAGATGATTCAAAGGCTATAGAATTGTTGGACCGAATGAGGGAATATCATTTGGAGAGGCGGGCTCTAACCTAAAGAAAGGTGTGTCTGTAATCGGTATTGTTCCACCAATTAACGGAACTAAACTAGTGAATCCTTTAGTGGTTTGCCAAAGGCGAGGACGTAGGTTAGGTATAAGTTGAACCTCGTAAAACCTTGTATCTCTCTCATCTTCCTTACTTTTTATTTTTCAGCAAAATTTACAACCTGCATGGATGCTTTAAAATTGATAAATTCTGAGTGTATAGTTGTTAAATAGATCGGAAGATAATTTTTTTTGGCTTGATTAGCATTGATTGCGGAAACCGAAAGGGACTACGTTGGTTGATCATCCTAAACTTAATAAACTGAAAGTTTATTTGAAAAACTGAACACTAGGAAGAAGTGTGATTGTGGAATAACACAGGGCTTATATAAATTCAGCGTGGTTTACACTTTGTTACAGGGCTATTGATACAAAGATTAATATATTGATTACTTTGTTTTTGGTTGGGGATGATTTGATTTAATTTTGTGATTGTGTTGGAGGTGTGCTTTTTGTGCTTGTTGTTACAACACAAAAACATTAAAAAGGAAATAACTTTTTAAAAACCCAATTCACCCCCCTCTTGGGAAGCTATCCTAATTTCAATTGGTATTAGAGCCTAGTTATAGTAAATTCCTAAGAAGAAGCTATAAAAAGATCTAAATGACAAACATTGGAGTAGCTCCTTTTGGAGAGGGCCAATCCTCAACTCGTCCACTAATCTTTTTTGGACACAACTATACCTTTTGGAAAAAGAGAATGCAAATCTATCTCCAATACATGGATTGGAAAGCATGGGAAGTAGTTATGGATTGAGACCTTATTCCTACTAAAATAGTAGATGGAAAATAGATTCCAAAAGAGAAAAAAGATATGACCGATTTAGATTATAAAATGCTTCAGATCAATTCGAGTGCTATAAATGTTTTATACTGTACTTTAGATGCTAACGAATTTAATAGGGTCATGGCCTGCAAGGTGGCTAAAAAAATATGGGACAAATTAGAAGTGACATTTGAAGGAACTATTGATCTTAGGGACAATAGGATAGACATGTTAACAAGCGAGTATGAAGCATTCAAGATGAATTAAGATAAAACCATATCAAGTATGTACACAAGATTTACCCATATAATCAATTCCTTAAGTGCCTTAGGAAAAACTTATACTACCTATGAAATGATTAGAAAAATTCTAAAAGGCCTTCCCTCTATATGGGAACCAATGGCTACAACAATTACAGAAGGTTGAAACCTTAAGACCACTTCCTTATATGAACTCATAGGTTCACTCATTTACCTATGAAATGACTTTAAAAGAAAGGAATCTTGAACCAAAGCATAAGAGATTCATTGCACTAAAAGCATCTAGCCACAGCTCAAGTGAAGAGGAAAGTGAAATAAGTGATTTAGATCAAGAAGAATTAGCATTCATCACTAAAAGACTTGGTAAGTTCTATAAAAGGAATAAAATATTTCCTAGAAAGATCAATAAAAAGAAAAATAAAAAAGGAGAGACAAGTAGAAACGAAAATAAAAGTAAGAATGAACCTCCAATATGCTATCACTACAAGAAAACATGGCATATCAAACCGGACCGCCCATTGCTCAAGAAAGACAAGAAGAAAAAGAAGGAAGCTATGAAGGCCACTTGGGATGACTCAAGCTCCAGTGAGATGGAAAACGAATCAAGTGGACAAGAGATGACAAATATATGTTTCATGGCGAATGACGAAGAGGTAAATTCCTACTATTCTTCAACAGAATTGTACAATGAGTCTTGTGACGAGTCATATGATAGTATGCCTTCTTAAAAGGAATTACAAGTTGAATTTTTTTCTCTACATAAAAGATTCATAAAAATTTCCAAAAGAAATATAACCTTGAAAGATCAAAATAAAGAACTACTAAAGCAACTTGAATCATTCAAAACCATTGAAAAAGAAAAGGACTCTTGTATTAAGAAGTTAGAAGAGGAAGTAAATAAAGTAACTCAAGAGTTAGGAAAAAATCATGAAGATGATTTGAATAAAAAAGATTTTGAAGTGAATGAACTTAAGATTTTAGTAGAGGATAAGGAGAAAATTATATATAACTTTACCAAAGGTAAAGAAAATTTTGAAAAGATGATTGGACAGCAAAGGCTACATGGAAATAAAGAAGGGATAGATTACAATAGTAAAACAAATGAAAAGAATAAAAAATTGTACATGGGATACTTCATCAAGGAAGCCAAGCACTATGCTAGCACCTCCTTAAACAACAAACATGAACATACCACTTGCTATATGTGCAAGACTAAAGGGCACGTAATGGTCAACTGCCCATTAAAAAGAAAATATGTTAAAATTCAAGGAGAGTGGAGAGTCAATAGTGGAACTAAAAATAATACAAAGAAAATTAAGAGAATTTGGGTTCCAAAGACTAACACAATGAATTCTTCATTGTAGGTATGCTTTAGGACAACACTGTCAATGGAAAAGTGGTACTTGGACAGCGGGTGTTCAAGGCACATGACCGGTGATAAGACCAAGTTTACCACACTAAGACAAAAGGATATGGGATACGTCACCTTCGGCGAAAATGGCAAAGGTAAAATTATTAGCATTGGAAAAATAGGTAAAGAAACTTCTCTCACTATTGATAATGTGCTATTAGTAGAAGGATTAAAACACAACCTTTTAAGCATTAGCCAATTAAGTGACAAAGGGTTTGAAATAACCTTTAAGAAAGAAAAATGCGTTATCCAAAATTCTAAGAACAATGAAACCTTGTTTATAGCTCATAGGATAAATAATGTTTATTGTATAAATCTTGAGAACTTAGTAAATCAGAACATAACTTGTTTGGCAGCAATGAATGAAATAAGTTGGCTATGGCATAGGAAACTAGGACATGCTAACATGGACCTATTATCCAAATTATCAAAGAAAAATCTTGTAAAAGGATTACCAAATACCAAATTCATAAAAGACAAGATGTGTGATGCATGCCAAAAGGGAAAGAAAGTCAAAACAAGCTTCAAAAAGAAAAAAAAAATATATATATATATATATATATATATATATATATATATCTACTAAAAGACCCCTAGAACTATTACACCTAGACTTATTTGGTTCAACTAGAACCTTAAGCCTAGGAGGTAAACAATATGCTTTTGTAATAGTAGATGACTATTCAAAATTTACTTAGGTATTATTCCTATCAAACAAAGATGAAGCCTGTGACATGCTAATCACCTTATGCAAGAAATTACAAAATGAAAAGGGCTATAATGTAACAAGCTTTAGAAGTGATCAAGGTAGGGAGTTGAAAAGCAAAGAGGTTGATAAATTTTGAAATGAACATGGAATAAATCATAATTTTTCAGCACGTAGGACTCCACAACAAAATGGAGTTATAGAAAGAAAGAATAGAACCCTACAAGAAAAGGCATGAACAATGATAAACAAAAATAACCTACCTAAATACTTTTGGGGCAGAAGCTGTAAATATAGCTTGTTATATTGTCAATATGGTATCTATAAGATCAAGTATAGACAAAACACCATATGAATTATAGAAAGTTAGAAAACCAAATATCTCCTACTTTCATGTATTCAAATGCAAATGTTTTATCCTTAATACTAAAGATGATTTAGGAAAGTTTGATGCAAAATCTGATGAAGGTATCTTCTTAGGCTACTCTACAAATAACAAAGCTTATAGGGTTTATAATAGAAGAACTTTTACCATTATTGAATCAATACACATAACGTTTGATGAATCAAATAATTATAAAGATAAGATTGATGAAAAAGAAGATATTCCACAAAAAGAAGAAGTTCTTGAAATAAAAGAAGAAAACAATAATGAAACTTCAAATGAAAACATTATAGAAAATCTAGAACTACCTAAAGAATAAAGATATGCTAAAAGTCACCCAAAAGAACAAATTCTTGATGAAACATCAAAAGGAATAACCACTAGAGCCTCATTGAAAAATATTTGCAATCATTATGCCTTTTTATCTTAAGATGAACCCAAGAACTTTGAAGAAACCTTCAAAGATGATTCTTGGATTATAGCTATGTAAGATGAACTAAATCAATTAGAAAGAAGTCAAGTGTGGGAACTTATACCTAAACCCAAAGATAAATCAATCATAGGAACTAAATGGGTGTTTAGAAATAAAAAGGATGAAAATGAGGTAGTTATAAGAAATAAAGCTAGGCTAGTAGCACAAGGTTATAATCAAGAAGAAGGTATTGATTACGATGAAACTTTTGCTCCTGTAGCTAGAATGGAAGCAATTAGGATGCTCCTAACTTATGCAGCCCATAAGGATTTTAAATTATACCAAATATATGTAAAGAGTGCATTCTTAAATGGATATATAAATGAAGAAGTGTATGTCAAACAACCTCCAGGTTTTGAAAATTCAAAAAATCCAAGTCATGTATTTAAGTTAAAAAAAGCTTTGTATGATTTGAAACAAGCTCCTAGAGCTTGGTATGAAAAACTAAGCAAGTTCCTACTTCAAAACATTTTTCAAGAGGAAAGATAGATAGCACTCTATTTATAAAAACAAAAAATAAAGACATGCTTGTAGTACAAATTTATGTTGATGATATTATTTTTGGAGCAACTCATGAAGAATTTTGTAATGAATTTACTAAGTCTATGCAAAAAGAATTTGAGATAAGCATGATGGGAGAGTTAAATTACTTCTTAGGGTTACAAATCAAACAAGCTAAAAATGGAACTTTCATAAATCAAAATAAGTATATTAAAGACACGTTAAAGAAGTTTGATATGGAAGAAAGTAAACCTATAGGAACTCCCATGAGCACCTCAACTAGTCTTGACAAGGATGAAAAAGGGAAACAAGTAGATACCAAGCATTATTGAGTCATGATAGGAAGCTTACTTTACTTAATAACAAGTAGACTAGATATCATGTTTAGTGTATGTATGTGTGCTAGGTTCCAATTGGCTCCTAAGGAATCACATCAAATAGCAGTTAAATGAATCCTTAGATATTTACTAGGCACACTCGAACTAGGCTTATGGTATCCAAAGGGAACTAAGTTTGAAATGATAAGCTATTCAGATGTAGATTTTGATGGATGCAAAATAGATAGAAAGAGCACTAGTGGAACTTGTCATTTTCTAGGGCACTCATTAGTCTCCTGGTCTTCAAAGAAACAAAATTCTGTGGTATTTTCCATAGCTGAAGCAGAATACATAGTAGTGGGGAGTTGTTGTGCCCAAACGTTAATATCAATCTATTCCAATAAAGTGTGACAACACAGGTGCCATAAATATTTCAAAAAATCTGATATCTCACTCAAGAACAAAACATATTGACAAAAACATCACTTCTTGAGAGATCATGTACAAAACAAGGACATAACACTAGAATTTGTCAATACAAATGACCAATTAGTAGACATATTCACAAAACCACTCTCTGAAGAGCGGTTCATAATCATTAGACGAGAATTAGGAATGATGCATATATGAGAAGCTATTTAAATAGAAGATTTTCTTGGCAGGCGACTGCCACCTGGGTGACAGGAAACTACCATGCTACTGACTTGGTATTTTTCTTGGTTAATAAGTGCCTGCCTCCTCGTAGCAAGCGACTACCTCGCGAAAGGTAAGAATTTAAAACCCTGTTATGTGTCCTTTTAACTACTCTCAGGCGCTTGCCCCTTCTACTTTCACTCCATAATCTTCCATTCCTACTCTTTTTCAAATAGATTTCTCTTCCAAATTCGTCTGAAATCCTGATTCAAACCCAACCTTTGCATCATCTTGTACAAAGTTCTAGGGTTTACCAGTTTCACTCTTGAAAATAAACATGCCTCAAATCAAATCAGTTGTTAACAAGGGTACCTCTTCCTCCACACAAATCAACAACGATGAAGTAGAGAAGTGGTTAGTAACTCCTCACGCCAAAACTCTCTATAGAAATCAAATAACTCTCTATAGAAATCAAATAACTTCAGTAGAATCGATTCTAGGTAAAGTACTTGATGTTACATTCTTTAATTCTGATTTTACTAAAATCATAGAGCTTTTTAAGGAGATTGGATGGGAATGATTTATCACATATTAAGGAAAAGGGTACTATCCAAACGTAGTATGGATTTTCTATGCTAACATGGAGAAACTTGACAATGGGATAAAAACAAATCTCTTAGGGTAGAGTATTCATCTTACTCCCATATCTTCAGGAAAAATTCTTCAAGTTAAGCCAGGATATTTCGAAGTACAAATTGTTGAAAAACAATGGATAATGGCCTAAGGATTCACTCTAGAGGAATTTTTACCTCTTGTCACAGCTGATACACCCATCTTCTTTGGGCATGTACCCATTTACAAAAAGCTTAATCTCTAAGCTATAATCCTGCATAAACTTATTATGTATAATATCCTACCTCGATTCGGTTCTCATGACCATGTTTCTTTCTTAGATTGATTTATTATGTGGTGTATTCTTAAAGGGAAAAAGCTGGATCTTTGAAGTTTACTTATGAAATGGATATATATGAAAGTTGATGCCCCTCGTATCATTCTACCTTATGCTGGGATATTGAATATGGTATTTGCACATTTTAACGTTCTCAAACCATCATTCAATTTCACTAGCAAAACCCATTACGATATCTTTTTTGACAAAATTCTTAAGCGTATGGGATATAAGAAAACTACTCAAGGATGGTTTCATAAGGGACATCGTCACACCACATCTGAACCACCTTCTCAGCCTTCCATGCCAGCCCCTTCAGTATAGCTAGACCCAAAAACTCCCTCTTGGTTCATTCTATTTTACAATCACTATATGACCTTCAGCGATGGGATGAAAACTGGTTTTGGTACTCTTCGGGAAAAGGTTTCCACTATGGTAACTCATTCTTCAAGCCTTGTTTAGCGTGTTGATAAGATTGAGAAATACTTGGCTAGTTCTTCTAAAGGCACAACTCAAATGGATATTAGCTCGGTTCCATCTAGTGATGATGAATCTGCTGAAAATTCTGATGAATAAAAAGAAGAAGATGATGAAAGTGGGTCTAAGGAAGCCTCAGATTGATATGCTTACTCCTTGTGATGTTTTAATATCTATGCTTATGTATTCATGTTTCTATGTATTTCACCGAACAACATTTCTTTTGTGTTTGTAAGACCTAAAAGTAGTTTGTATTTTAGTTCTTCCCTATGCCTTTTGTTGTATCACCCTCTTTTCCTTTTTGATTGACGTCCAAAGGGGGAGAATGTTTGAGAGAGAGAAGAGCAAAAAGAAATATGAATGGCTTGTATATGAATGGCTTGTATATGAATGGCTTGTATGAATACATTTTGTATGAATGGTGTGTATACGAATGGCTTGTATGAATGCATTTTGTATATGACTATATGAATGTATTTGATATGTTTGTATGAATATATGCTTGTACGAATACATTTGGTATATGCTTGTATGAGTGCATTTGGTATGCTCGATCATTAATGGTATTGATAACTTGATCATTGTGTATGAAAACCTCATGCATGTTGAAAGGGGGAGCCATGAGCCGTAAATTTTTTTCAAAAGGAAAGTATGTAAGTGGAATTTTCCTACTTTTTGCTCTAGATTTGTCATCATAAAAAAGGGGGAGATTATTGGCTGAACAAGGCTTACATTTCTTATTTTGATGATAACAAATCAGGATAAGTTTGATATGGTTTGTTTTAAGTGAAACTCTTTCAGGAAGAAGGCAAAGATTAAAGAAACTTCAAGCTCAAATGGATGATAAAGGTCATGATGAATGTCCTATACAAAAGGTTCAAGAAAGAAAGATGATCAAAAGCTCAAAGATGATATATGATCATAGAAGAAAAAGGAATTACTTGAAGATCAAAAGAATAGAGTTTTAAGGATGTCTGTATGTAAGTACTTCATGTAAACTTCAATATAAATTGAATTAAAGCTCATATAAATCAAAAGAAACTTAAAAATGTATTTTTTAGAAAAACCCTAAAGTATGTTTTAAAATCAAAGTAAACAAGGTCTTAAAAGAAGAAAAGTTTTTTAAAGAATATAAAGTGAAGCTAAACAGCCAGGTGACTGACTACATGTGGCAGGTGAGTGCCCAATTTATAGAAAGAATTTTTAAGGAGGCAGTAGGGTGCCAGGTGACTGCCTGAGCATAGCCAAGCACCTAGGTGGTCAAGTCAAGCGATTGCCTGGGTTTTGGCAGGCGATTGCTAGTATTCTGGATCGTTCAGTTTCTTCTATGGCAGGCAACTGCCTGGTCATGGCAAGCAATTGCCACTCGAACAGATTTTTAAAATTCTTAACGAGAAGATTTTTTAAATGGATTTCTTGGGCACTACTCTTTTGAAAAACTTGAGGATTGCTCCAAGTAAACTTGGGGGGGGGGGGGGTAAGGAATTACTTTTAAACATCTATAAATAGCCCCAAACTTCAAAGATTTCTATACCAAGAAATTTTCCAACAATCAAAGTCCTCTAAAAGCTCTCAAACTCTCTTGTGTTTATCCTACTTCAACTACTAAATTGCTGCTGATACAAATTCCGAAGTAAAGCCTTCAAAGTCTTAATCTTTCAATAATTGGAAGATATATTTGGTGATCTAAATTCAATTTGAGCTTCAATTTTTTATATTTATTTACTTTGAAGTATATTTGTGATTCTTGTACTAATCAACTCTGCTGTGAGACTGTCTCTTGTACAAAAATCTTTCTTTATCTTGTATCTTGTTTATAGAAGATTCAAGGCTGTAGAATCGTTGGACCGAACAAGGGAATATCATTGGAGAGGCAGGCTCTAGCCTAAAGAAAGGAGTGGTTGTAATTGGTATTGTTCCACCCGTCAATGAAACTGAACTAGTGAATCCTTTGGTGGTTTGCCAAAAGTGAGGATGTAGGCTGGGTATAAGCCAAACCTCGTAAAACCTTGTGTCTCTCTCTTCTTCCTTACTCTTTATTTTTCAGCAAAATTTACAACTTGCATGGATGCTTTAAAATTGATAAATTCTAAGTGTATGGTTGTTAAATAGACCGGAAGATAATTCATTTTGGCTTGATCAACATTGATTGCGGAAACCGAAAGGGACTACATTGGTTGATCATCCTAAACTTATTAAACTGAAAGTTTATTTAAAAAATGAACACTAGGAAGAAGTGTGATTGTGGAATAACACAGGGCTTATATAAATTCAGCGTGTTTTAATAGCCCTGTAACAAAGTGTAAAACACAGGGCTTATATAAATTCAGCGTGTTTTACACTTTGTTACAGGGCTATTGATACTAAGATTAAGATATTGATTACTTTGTTTTTGGTTGTGGTTGACTTGATTTAATTTTGTGATTGTGTTGGAGATGTTCTTGTTGTTATAACACAAAAACATTAAAAAGGAATTAATTTTTTAAAAACCGAATTCACACCCCTTTTGGGAAGCTATCCTAATTTAAGACCTCTAGGCAAATATGACTAGGGCTTCTCACGTATTTAGGAATTCCTAATCCAACTCAAATTCATCCTTAATTACGTAAATTATAATTCATACCACTAAAGAATTATAATTGCACTTCTTGTCATATTCGAAATTAAATTTCAAGCTCCTATTATTAAATGTTTATTTATCTTCCCATGTAAAGATTACAAATACCTGTCAATTAAATTAAATTACTGATAATTTAATTAATTGATATATTAATTGTTGACCCTATGGGTCATATCCCGATTTTGATTATGACAAATACTCTTTGTATTTGATGGCTATCTAGTTCATGTGCAAGTTTATATAAGCAGATACACTGATGGCACATGAAGTAAAGCATGAAGACCCTGAAGATCATTTTTATTGTATTTCATTATTATTCAATTCGGGTCTGTAATAGTAATTAGAAGAAAATAGTCCGTAATAATTAATTCCTTACCTGCATGGTAGGATTGATAAGCTCAATGACCATATCTGGACCATAGGGATTCGGTTGACCGACACTAGATTTTCTAGGGTATATGCTTAAAGGCCTTAGATCGACCATCGGACCCACAATACTACATGTAAATGACCTCCATAATCTTAGTGTTTATTATAATGTGAATAAGGGTAATTTTATAAGAAGAAAAAGACTGAAATGTACAAAAAGGGCATGTTTGGTCGACCGAACTTCTACACGCAGAAACCTTTGGTCGACCGAACCTCCACTAGGTCAACATGTTGAACTCTTGGTCGACCGACCAGAAATGTTCTCCAACGCCCTGGTCGAACGAACTTCCCTGGGTCAACATATTGACTTTGTGGTCGACTGACTAGAAAATGAGCTGCACTGCTTTGGTCGATCAAACATCCTCGGGAGAAGCCCCAATTGCCCGGTTGACCAAACTACCTAGTTCAAAATCACATGGTCGACTAAACCATGTGGAATTGAAAAATCGTCCTTGAGACTTTTAGTTTGGTCGACCGAACTCTTAGTTCAAATTTCTCTCGGTTGACCAAGCTCCATCACTTGGTCAACCGAACCTTAAGTTCGGTCGACCGGTGCTCTCAGGTTGGACATTATTTTTACCGTGGTTAAATTTTTTAAACTTGGTTAACTTTGCTAAAATGTTTTTGAACAATCCTAATAATGCCCTACATGTCCTGAACGGTTATATTTTTGGGGAACTTTATATATACCCCCTCATTTGCAAAAATTAGTGAGAGATTAAAAAAACAATTAGCAAATTTTCTCTGATTTTCAAAAACTCTATTTCTCACATTCAAGCTTCATTATCTTATTCTTACTCATCCTCATTGCAGACCTTGCTAAGTAAGAGTATTATTGTGAATTTCTAGTTAAGCTTACATTGTTAGTTCTAGTTGATTGACATACATTTTTATCCAAGAGTGAGCTTGAGTTTTTCTAGGAGACTTCATTAATAAGTCTTCCATAGGAAAGCTTTGTAGAGATTGTAAGTTTTGCATCATCATTGCAATACTCAATAGTTCGTGTTGCTTTTTGTTTGTAAAATAAATTTTTACGAACCGTTTTCAAATATCCCGTGTGCTTATTTTTGAGAAAAATACTTTTGGGATATTTTCTTGTGAACATCTTTGTTAATGTATCTTTTGATTGATAATATCATCTTGACACAAAGATCAAATAATTTTTACAAACCGATTCCAAATATCTTATGTGGTTTATTTTATGAAAAATATTTGTTGAAGGTATTTGAAAGCGTGCTTGAAGATAAACACTATTTTTCAAATCAACTTCAAATATCTTTTGTGATTTATTGTGCAAAAAATATTTGTTGAGGGTATTTGAAACATGCTTGAGATCTTTGTTGTTGCATTGTGATTGAAATCATTATTTGACACAAAGATCATATCATTTACACTCTCACACACAAATTGTCTTTGCATTAATCTTTAAGAGTAGAAATTAAGACTACACTGAGCTTATCAAATCCTATCATTTGGTAGTGTGCATTGATTTGTGATATTGTGTATAGTGGTACATATCTGCTTGTGTAAGAAGCATTTCCTTGTACGCAAAATTTTCATATTCATTGTATTCCAAGCGTGGACTTGAAGAGGGAGACTAGCCCTCTTGAATAGTTCTGGATTGGCTTAGACTTGGTTAAAAAAGCTTGGTGTACCATCCTAGTAAGGTGTAAGTTGAGGTCAACCCCATTAATTGACCTGGTTGTTAACGATGCTGGTCCACCCATTAAGTGAGCTTATAGTGTAATCCTTGTGTAGGTGTGCCAAGGCGGGGACATAGGCAATATCGGCCGAACCCCGATATCTTATTTGGTGTTGATTTTATTTTCTACAATTTACATTTTGCACCTATATGTTTATGTTTATTGTTTGAATATTTGTTTGAGATTGTGAATACGTAAAAAGTCCCTAGGTTTTTGCAATACTGCCCGTTGGATTAGCTAAATGTAGGAAGAATTTTTAAATACTAATTCACCCCCCTCTTAGGATTGCGCCAAAGCTAACAATTGGCATTAAAGCCTCGTAACTTAGACTTAAACGTCATTTAGTAAAAGATCATGATGGCTCATGCTAGTGCATCCCCTTCATGTGAGGGAAGATTGGTCACACATCCACTAGTATTCTGTGGTGATAGCTATGCCGTACGAAAATTCAGAATGAATGTGTATGTGAAAGCTTTAAATTGAAAATTTTGGAATGTCATTGATCAGGGTGATGGTGTTCTTTTTAAATCCATTGGTTGTACTAGTGTTCCTAAATCTAAGTATGAATTGAATGATCATGATAGGAACTTAGTACAGGTCAATTTTGATGCCATGAATACCTTACTACATGCTTTAGATTCTAATATTTTATGTGAGGTTATAGCGTGTAGCAATGCTAAGGAGATCTGGGATGAACTTGAGAGGAGATATGGAGCACCCAGGAAAAACAAGGTGATCTCTCTGTTTGACTCAAGCTCCAATGATCTTGAAGGAGGTAACCGGTGCTTTATTCCTTTAACTAATAATGAGGTTATCTCTATTCCTTCTATTTTAGAAGATAAATCTAAAAATGATTCATGTGCTAATTTGAATAATGTGTCTGGTTGTGAATCATATGATAGTACTGATGATGAAAGCATGCCAACTTATGAAGAATTGTAGATTGAATATGTTAGGACTCATAAGTTACTTGTTAAATGTAATAAGAAATATTCTGTTTTGGAAAACAAGTATGAAGCATGCATGAAATAATGTGAATCTAAAATTCTGACCAAAAGGGAAAATGACCTGAAAATTAAAAGATTGGTAAGCAAGAATAAATCATTATAAAAGGAATTGACTGTCTTGAAATTGAAAATTTCCAATGATAATGATAAAGACCATTTGATTGCAGAACTTAAACAAAAGGCAAACAATATGACTAAGGAATTCATTAAGCTTCAAGATGTTTGCAAGGGTCTTAAAGACTTAAAAATGCAAGAACTAAAGAAGAAAATAGAAGACCAATATAAGATCATCTACACATTCACTAAAGGCAAGAAAAACTTTGATAAATTGTTAGGTTCGCAAAAGATGACCTTAGATAAGGAAGGTATAACTTTTTTAGTGGTTGAAAATAGGAAAAGGAAGAACCTATACTTGGGGTACTTTGTAAAAGAATCGAAACATTATGCTAGTATCTTCTCCAGTCCATATACTCACACCACATATGTCTTGTGTAAAAAGAAGGGGCACATAAAATTTGATTGCCCATTTAAAAGAAAAGGTGTGAAACCCAAACGAGTATGAAAAGTCAAAGAATCACCGACTTGTAACCCATCGAGAATAAAAGATAGAAAATTGGTATGGGTTATTAAGAAATCAAACCCCTTGAAATTCAAGGAAGAATTACCTCAAACAGGAATTACATGATCATATAATTCTTCCTTAGCATTTAGGATTAGTCGTAGGGGGTAGTGTTGACTAAAGGTTTAGGAAGTGGTTCGGGATGAAAATGTAAAATCTTAGTTGACTCACGCGAAAAATGAGCAGCTCGAAAGCTATCCCAAGTATAGGAGTTCTGTCGTATAATATTAAGCCCAAGGGCTAGATCGTCTCCTCAGGAAATGCGTTTAATCTCAAAATTTACGTTCTTCCAATCGAAATTAAAAATGCACTGAATTCAGTTCAGATTCAGGATTTTCAAGATTGCTGAGATTTATTCTAACCAATTGAAATAACAGACAATTTAAAAACTTAAAACTAACAAGTACTAAATTAACGAACTAAGATGGAAACCCTAATCTACTCAAAGAAACATTGAGACATGCGCTAATTAAAGATGGCAATTTCAAACACGTAACTAAAACATGCAAGAATGGAAACTCTAATCTACCTAAGGAAACATCGAAACACGCTCTAATTAAAAATGGTAACATTAATCATGGAATTAAAGCGTGTAATGGAGACTCAATCAGATTCAATGCATACAATAAAAACCAAGACTTTAACACAAATCAAGAACTCGAACCAAAACTTAGTACTTTAAACACTTCAACAATATTTAGACGATATAAAAACACGAACTTTAACATGAAAGAACCTAAACTAAATCAAACCGCAATTAAAAACTAAATTTTTAAGAAAAGAAGACAACTAGTTTAATAAAAACATTATTTATTTATTTTTATTTTTTTTGCAAAAAAATTAAAACAAAATTTAAATTAAAGGACAAATAAATAAAAGACAAACAATTTAAATCCTTTGCTTCAGAGCAAGATAAATAAAAAAATAAAATTAACCCTCAATAAAATTACTTAAATAAGTATTCAATACTAAAGTGTGTTAACAACTTTAATGAAGAAATAATCTAAAACAAAAAGCATTAACCAGCTGTAATAAAGCAGAGAAATTAAAAGAAAGAGAAAGAGGAAGAAGATTGGAGGGAGCCTCAGGTGGAGCAGAAGTCTTCTCGGGTTGCTGGAAGGAGGAATTGCAGGGGAGCTGTGCTGCTGCTATAGGATCGGGTGGTTGGGAGTTTGCTGGTTGCAGCAGCTGCTACTGGTGAAGGGCTTGGGCTGCTGTTTGCTGGTATTCTACTTCGTGGGCTGTTGCAGCGGCTATAAATAGGCCGAGAAGCCTGCTGGAAATTGCCGAGAAGGGCTGCTATGCTCTGCTGTGGTGGCTGCTGTGCAGAGGGCTGAGGAGGACTGCTATGGTCTGCTGTACGAGAGGAGGCTTGCTGTGCTAGTGTTGAAGCTGGCGAGGAATATTAATAGAGGAAGTGGGAGAGACAGAGGAGAGAGAGAGCTTAGAGAGAGGGAGAAGAAGAGATTAGTTGGGAAAAATAAGAGTGAGAGGAAGAATACGTAGGAGAAAATAAAACAGAGAATGCAAAGACAAGAAGAAGAAAAGGAAAAAGAAAGAGAAGAGAGTAGGAGAGATGGTGCGCAGGGCACGGCTGGGAAAGAGGGGAAGGGAATAATAAATAGAGATTGGGGAAGAAAGCCCTAGACCCGGATCCAGCCAACTTGACCCGGCAACTTGACCCGAATTGTTGTACTTTTTTTTTTTTTCATTTTTTTCATTCTCTGTTCATCGCAAATCTGACCCTTCTGGAGCCTGTATCTCACAAAACTCAAAACACAAAAGTTGTAGATGATCCTTTCCGCTTTCTCTAGAAATTTGAATTGTCTCGATCGTAACTTAGACAGAAAAGTTATGCACGAAATACAAACAGGTGTTGGTTTTGGTTCTCGGGAATTTTCCTGCGACAAAAAATTACCAAAACTTCATAAATAGTGCAATAAAGTTCAAGAATGATGATTTTGGCACTTCATTAAAATATTGGACAATTTTGGACATTTAATTAAAAATATAAACCGTAAAGCCCGGGTTAAGATGCCCAATTACACAGTTTCGACCTGTAATCATTAGTATATGTCAACTATTTAAAATTTTACATACCAAGTATTTTGAAAAGTCAAGCCAATCTGTAAATCCAAGTTTATAACCAATTTGAACTTAATGCATATATTCATTGGTTGAAATATGAAATTATTGGCTATTTGAATAAAAATCCACTTCCAAATGGACAAGGCAATTGTGCCTGACATATTATTCTCAAATGCTTAATTCATACTTGAATATAAAAATCTTAAGTTAAGCATATCATGTCCACTCATGATGAATACTCGTTGAACATAATATAAATTTTAATCTTTCAATAGTATAAATCCAAAATTCCTTTCATAAACTCTCAAACATTAAATTAAATCCATTAGAGTTGTTGACCTTATAGGTCATGCTCGGTTTTGATTATGAAAAATACTCATTGTATCTAATGGGTGTTTAAGGTTTTGTGCAGGAACTATGATTGTTAAGATCAAGATGGGCACAAAGCAAGTAAAATCTGAAAACCAATTATCAATCTTAATTGTAATATAATTCATTTGTGAAAATTGGTCTGTAATAGTAAGTAGGGCTCTGGTTTGTAATAAGCTCACACACATCACATGTATGATTTATTATGTAAGCTCAAACAAACTGTAAATGAGAAATGGCCTTAGAAAGACCATAGGGTTTTCGGTCGACCGACATCAGACTTTTTCGGTGTCTTAATTATGGACCCCAAGTGACCCTAGGACACACACATTTACACATATGTTTGTTAGGCACTCAAATAGGGTTTGTATGTTTCGAAATGGGATCGAAATGCACACTTGGTGCACTTTCGGTCGACCAGCCAAGACAGATCATTTTGGCCTGGTCGACCGAACCAGACCTAGGTCAACTGTTGACCAAGGTCCCAATCAACCGAACCATTTTAGTTGAAAACTCCTGGTCAACCAAAACCCTTTCTGGTCAATAATTTGACCATTTGGTCGATTGAACAAAAATTGTACACCAACTACTTGGTCGATCGAGGGTCCTCGGGAAAAATCCTAGCGGTCTGGTCGATCGAACCTGCCAGTTCAAAATGGCTTGGTTGACCGAACCTTGGAGATTTGAAAAATCGCCTTCTCCTAGTCGATTGAGCCTTTAGTTCAAAATCCTCCTAGTCAACCGAACCATATGAGACCTGGTCGACCGAAACATTTCTGGTCGACTGGACCTCTCGGGTTGCATCTAATTTTTTACTTCAGTTAATATTTTTAAACAAAGTTAAAATGTCTTAAACATTATTAAACTTTTCTAACAATCCCTAATAGGTCCCCAACGGTAAAAAATTCTGGTATGTCTATATATATCCTTTCATTTGGGAGAATTAAGTATCGACTAGCAAATACAAAAATCAAATTTCTCTCTCAAGCTAAATACTTCCTATTGCTCATACTATTTTCCAAATCCACTCAAACTTACCTTCCTCACTTCTTTGTATCATTTGTAAGTGTATTGAGTGTGTTCATTTAGAAGTTTGCTCTCTCATTTTGTAAGTGCTTGAATCAATTTTTACGAGAGCATAACCTAAGCATTCTTAGGAGGCTTTTCTAATAAGCCTACCCTAAGAAGGCTTGTGGTAAACTTCCGAGTGTTGCATTCTCATTGCAATATCTTTGGAAGTTTGTATTTGTTTTTGGCTTGCAAAAATATTTTCAAACTCTCTCAAATATCTTGTGGTATTCATATTGACATTGTTGTGAAAAGATATTTGTGTTTGATATACAAATCTTTGTGGCAATATCTATTCAAGTTTATATTATGTGCTGAATAAAAAGATTGCTTAGCTTTGAAAACCAAGCATATACACTAGTTGAAATATTTGAAACTTGCATGATATCTTTGTTTGAGCATCTTGATTGAGAACACATTGAAATACAAAGATTGCTAGTTGACACTCTCACGTACGTATTACACTTATAGAAAATACCTTTGAGAGTTGAACTATCTAGACCACATTGACCTTACATTTTAAATCATCTGTGGTGTTTGTGATTGTGCACATTTAGGGTACAAATTTGCTTGACTTGAAAGCACCTTTATATTGTACCTTTTGATTGTATATCTGAGAGATTCCAGGCGTGGCCTGAGGGGGCGGTAATCCAGCCTAGTAAGGATTGGTGTAAAGGTTGAGGTCAACCCTGTGCTAATTGACCTGGTTTGTATAGGTGCCGCTCCACCCGTTTAAGTGAGCAAGTTATTGTGATAATTTTTGTGCTGGTTTGCCAAGGTAGGGACGTAGGTAGTTGGCTGAACCTCAATAACATATCTACGTGTCACTCTATTTATTGCTTTCTGGTGCTTGTGTGAATAATTAAATTGCTTTACTTAATTTCTGATACATTTATATTACTTGCACTAGATTGACCATAGGCTTATGAACATATTGCTGTTAGGAGGAATACCTAGGAGATAAATTTTAAAAATACCAATTCACCCCGCCTCTTGGGATCACGGTAAAGCTAACAAGAGTTTCAACTTTGGAAATTAAGTTAAATGGCTAATGTGATTGCTATTGGTTTCAACATATATGAAAATGGAATATCTGAGAAACCTTTGCATGAACGATAAGAAAGAAAGCCATTTGAACTTAGGCCTCTCGCATACTGTAAATCATTAGAAAAGAGACAAATATAGGCTTAGAACTCTCAAAGAAATATATATTGTGTGTTTTTGGTCCTCTAAGCCTATCCATCCAAAGCCAAGCATATATCATTAAAAATCTAGATCACTTGGCTAAATAATTTGAAAAATAAGAAAAATGCCTTAAATGAGTCGAGTGCATAATTGAGCGGGAGCATTCATCTTTCATATCTATATTCACTAAAATGCTCTCAATTTTTATTTATGCTTATATGTCTGTATGCTTTGGTGAGAACAACTCTGCACTAATCTCATAACTATCTATTGTTAGTTAATGTTCATGTCATTTGTTGGATAGTTCATTTCTTTTATGAGTTGTTGATTGAACTACTGGAAAGCATGCTTATGTTGAAAGCCTCCTGCATGGTAGATGCAGTGATATAATTTGCATGCTAGTTGTGGATATTAGGTTGTGGCTTGCTTTATATGATTTATCTGTTGAAAACAATCTATTATCAGGTACAAGTTTTATGGGAAAATGTTTAATTTACAGATGGTATACTGCCAAAATTTTGACAGGAATTTTACCAAGTAAATCATTGTACAAAGATGATTATGATAAAATAAACGTTAAAATATTTTTGAAAGGATGAGTGAAAACTAAATGAAAATAAAATTTCGTTCTTACATAATCATCAGGCACTTAGAGAGCTGAGCACCTTTCCTATCGAAAGAACTTATAGGACTCACATGCATCACTATCGTTTATTGAAATATTGAGGCTCTTCTGATATCCCCGAACATTATATCCTGCTTTTAAAGTTCTATGATTTGATATAAAATGTTTTTGGGTCATGAATTGCATAGAATGCCTTATTATCTATTTCTAATGCATTTGTTGTCTATAGGGATGACTATACTGATTAGAGATAAATATTGTTAATAAATATCCATTATAGTTGTTGAAGAATGGTTTGTGCACTCACTTATACTTTGACATATTCAATGAAATCAATCCCTTGCAAAGTATAAGTAATTTATTGTATCTAAGAAATAATTCAAATTGATAGGGGGAGCATCTAAACATAAATTCCAATATTGTTTTGCTCATGAACATTTTTCGACTTAGATATTTGTTGAAATTAACTGTGGTATGTGCTTAAATGAAATGATCTTTTTGAAAATCTTAAGTGAATATATATTTCTTTGCCACAAGTTGTTTGTGTTTGCCATATGATCTTGCATGTGATTGTTAATTAATTGTTTTGGATCATTATGGTTGTGATTTTCTTGTTATATTTTAGTATGTGCTTTACTAACAAACTAGAAAATTTGTTCCTTGCTTGCATGATATTTAAATTGTTTTTGGCAAGCAACCACCAGTACCTTAAGCAAACATCATAAGGAGGATACATATTTTTATATATACATGTATTCTTATTGTAATACTTTATGGCAAGAACTAATTTCAAAACTAAAACCTTTTCTCTCTTGCCTTATTATTATTATTGTTAATATTATTATTATTATTATTATTATTATTATTATTATTATTATATACATATATGGTTTTAAAGTCGTATAACTGGTTCTGTTACTACACATAAAAATGCATGTGAATTAGTTAGACTATGTTTATGTTGAAAACTATTCTTTATATATTACATGTCTTTAAATTCAAATTTTCTACGAGTCTTATGAAATGCTTTATTTTCCATGGTCTGAGAGTATTTATGGTTTAACTACGTTTTTCGTGTCATTTAAATATTTTAATAACCAGCCACATAGTTTGTCTGCTTAATTGCTAAACCAGTCATTGCTTTATACTCTATGAATTTGTCTGTGCCATGAAATGCATGACTATTATATCTCTTGCATGATTCATAGTTATATTTATGTTTTGGGAATACTAAACTGTTTGAGTAAGTAGTTGTGGATATCTTCAAAATTTTTTACTCAATCAGGTCATTTGTTTACAGAGATTTTTGGGAAATGTTCTTTTTTCAAACGGCATGCTACCGAATTTTCTAAAAACCTTTTCCTAAACATATCTTATATTAAGATGATTATTTGTCTATATACTTAAATTTTTATTTAGGTCCTTTTTGTTGTTGCCAAAAAGGGGAGAAGTAGGCAAGTATTTGTTATCATAAAAAATGGGGAGATTGTTGACCCTATGGGTCATATCCCGATTTGATTATAACAAATACTCTTTGTATTTGATGGCAATCTACTTCATGTGCAGGTTTATATTAGCAGATACATTGATGACACATGAAGTAAAGCATGAAGATCCCGAAGATAATTTTTATTATATTTTATTATTATTCAATTCGGGTATGTAATAGTAATTAGGAGAAAATGGTCTGTAATAATTAATGCCTTACCTACATGGTAGGATTGATAAGCTAAATGACCATAGCTAGACCTTAGGGATTCAGTCGACCGACGCCAGATTTTCTGGGGTATATACATAAAGGCTTTAGATCGACCATCGGACCCACAATACTATATGTAAATGGCCCCCATAATCTTAGTGTTTATTATAATGTGAACAGGGTAATTTTATAAGAAGAAAAAGACCAAAATGTACAAAAAGGGCTTGTTTGGTCGACCGAACTTCTACACGCAGAAACCTTAGGTCGACTGAACCTCCACTGGGTCAACATGTTGACCGCTTGGTCGACTGACCAGAAATGTTCTCCAACACCCTGGTTGAATGAACTTTCCTGGGTCAACTTATTGACTTCGTGGTTGATGGACCAGAAAATGAACTCCAACACTCTGGTCGACTGACATCCTCGGGAAAAGCCCTAACCGCCCGGTCGATCGAACTACCTAGTTCAAAATCACCTGGTCGACCAAATCACGCGAAATTGAAAAATCACCCTTGAGACCCTTATTCTAGGAGACCGAACTCTTAGTTCAAATTTCTCCCGGTCGATCGAACTCCGTCACTTGGTCAACCGAGCCTTAAGTTCGGTTGACTGGTGCTCTCGGGTTGGACATTATTTTTACCGCGGTTAAATTTTTTAAACTTGGTTAACTTTGCTAAAATGTTTTTAAACAATCCTAATAATGCCCTACATATCTTGAACGGTTATATTTTTGGGGAATTCTATATATGCCCCCTCATTTGCAAAAAATTGTGAGATATTAGCAATTAGCAAATTTTCTTTAATTTTCAAAAGCTTTATTTCTCACCTTCAAGCTTCATTCTATTATTCTTACTGATCCTCATTGCAAACCTTGCTAAGTGAGGGTATTATTGTGAGTTTCTGGTTAAGCTTACACTCTCGTTAGTTCTAGTTGATTGACATACATTTTTGTCTAAGAGTAAGATTGAGTTTTTCTAGAAGACTTCATTAATAAGCCTTGCATAGGAAAATTTTGTGGAGCTTGTAAGTTTTGCATCATCATTGCAATACTCAAGAGTTCGTATTGCTTTTTGTTTGTGAAATAAATTTTTACAAACCATTTTCAAATATCCTGTGTGCTTATTTTTGAGAAAAATACTTTTGACTTGTTTGCTTGTGAAGATCTTTGTTATTGTACCTTTTGATTGATAATATCATCTTGACACAAAGACCAAATAATTTTTACAAACCGATTTCAAATATCTTGTGTGGTTTATTTTGAGAAAAATATTTGTTGAAGGTATTTGAAAGTGTGCTTGAAGATAAACACTATTTTACAAATCAACTTCAAATATCTTTTGTGATTTATTGTGAGAAAAATATTTTTGAGGATTGGCTTAGACCCTGTTAGGCGAGCTAGGTGCACCATCCTGATAAGGTGTAGGTTGAGGTCAGCCCCATTAATTGACCTGATTGTAAATGGTGCCACTCCACCTGTTAAGTGAGTTTATATTGTAATCCATGTGCGGGTGTGCCAAAGCGGAGACGTAGGCAGTATTGGTCGAACCCCGATATCATATTTGGTGTTGATTTTATTTTCCACAATTTACATTCTGCATCTGTATGTTTATGTTTATTATTTGAATATTTGTTTGGGATTATGAATACGTAGAAAGTCCCTTAGTTTGTGAAATACTGTCTGCTGGATTAGCTAAACCTAGGAAGAGTTTTTAAATACCAATTCATCCCCCTCTTGGGATTGCACCAAAGCTAACATTAATTCCTTAAGACGTTTCATTTAACTTATTTGACGTTTCAGATTCAAAATCCATTTACAAGGTTTGACACAATCAAAACTTATAAGCTTCCTCATGGGGGTATCATCAATCCCGATATCGGGACGTGGATTCCATTAATAATTAATTCTCACTTATCTATGAATCAAGGTAATAAAAACTATATGCACACGTCGAATAATCATATTAGGATTTAGAGCGTAAGCACTCATTATAACCCTAAGGTATTAGTTGTTTTATATAGTCAGTATACGAACAATTACCCCAAGACGATCTTATTCAATACACACAAAGTGTACTAACACAAGGAGTTGGAACTGTACCATTCCCAATAATCAATACAGACCTATTAAAACCTTGTGCTACAATCTTACCATTGGTGTATCCAATTTCATTTAAGACTGTAAACAATAAACTTATATTCTATAGCAACTGATGATCTAATCTTCTGTGTATAAGCTATACTCTATTCACTAGATCACCTACTATATAGACTAAAAGACGCACATGCATAATCATTAAATAGTGTCAGGCAAACATTGCTCACAAAGATTCTCATTAAAATGGAATGACTGAAGTTATTAATAAATACTAAAATCGATTACATAAGGCATGTCTTTCAGTATAAATCCTTAACAATCTCCCACCTAGACTCAGAGCCATGCTGCCATACATCTCACTCCCATTCCCTCTACATGACTATCAAAAGTCCTAGCTGGTAAGCTCTTTGTAAACGAGTCTTCCAGGTTGCTTGCTGATGCTATCTTGGTCACCATCACATCACCTTTCTTCATTATATCTCGTACAAGTGATACTTACGCTCAATGCATTTTGCCCTCTTGTGGGTCCTGGGTTCGTTTGAGTTAGCAACTACCCCGCTATTATCGCAATAAAGTGTAATAGGTGACTGTACCGAAGGCACCACTCCTAGATCCAATAGAAAGTTCCTGAGCCAAACGGCCTCCTTGGATGCCTTAGAGGCTACCAAATATTCGGCCTCTGTAGTGGAATCAGCAACACATGATTGCTTGATACTCCTCTAACTAATGGCTCCATCTCCTAGGGTAAACACATTTCCTAAGGTTGATTTTCTAGAATCCTTATCAGATTGAAAATATGAGTCTGTGTACCCAATGGGTACTAGACTATCTACCTGATAAACCAACATATAATCCCTAGTCCTTTTCAGGTACTTAATTATATGTTTTACCACAGTCCAGTGTTCCCACCCTGGGTTAGATTGATATTTGTTAACCATGCCTATGACAAAACAAATGTCAGGTCTAGTGCAAAGCATAGCATACATGAGGCTTCCTACTATTTATGCATAAGGAACAACCTTCATGTTCTTTACCTCAATTGGTATTTTAGGAAACTGATCCTTGGATAGAGAGATTCCATCTCTGAAAGGGAGTAACCCTTTCTTGGAATCCTAGATGCTAAAATGGGAAAGAATCATATTGACATAAGTAGCTTGTGATAAGCCCAACATCCTTAGCTTGCGATCTCACATAAGCTTGATCCCAAGGATGTGATCGGCTTCTACCAAGTCCTTTAAGTTGAACTGTCTAGATAACCATAACTTAACCAAAGATAATACCCCCACATCATTTTCGATAAGTAAGATATCATTTGCATATAGCACCAAGAATACCACCACATTTCCATCATGTTTTTTTGTATACACATGACTCATTAGGGCATTGATCAAAACCATAAGATTTAAAGGCTTGATCAAAAGAGATGTTCCAAGACCTAGATGCCTGCTTAAGTCCATAAATGGACTTTTTAAGCTTGTACAACATATGTTGTTGGCCTACTGCAGCAAAACCATCTGGTTGCACCATATAGATGTACTCATCAAGATTTCCATTAAGGAAAGCTATCTTGACATCCATTTTCCAAATTTCATAATCGAAATGAGCTGCAATGGATAAGAGAATCCATATAGACTTTAGCATGGCTATCGGTGAGAAATTTTCCTCATAGCCGATTCCCTATTTCTAGGTAAACCCTTTCGCAACAAGCCTAGCCTTGAAGGTTTCCACCCTTCTGTATGCTCCTCTCTTCTTCTTATAGATCTACTTGCATCCAATGGATTTTATTCCTTCAGGTGGCTCTACAAGATCCCAGACTTGATTAGAGTGCATGGACTCCATTTCTAATCTCATAGCCTTTTTCCAGAGTTCTGCATATTTATCTTGAAGTGCTGCACAGTAGTTGTTAGCTTTGGGGTATTCCCAAAAGGGGGGTGAATTGGAATTTTAAAACTTATTTCTAGGTTAAACTAGATGTTAGAAATATTTCACAACTTAGGATCTTTTATGTAATTCCAAATGCGCAGATAAATTAAATGTGCAGAAATTAAATCATGCGCAGCATTCACAGAATAACATACATGTGCAGGAATGTAAATTGCAGAAATGCAAACAGTGCACGCATGATATGTTATAAGGGTTCGGCCAATATTGCCTACGTCCCCACCTCTAGCTCGCAAGCCCGAGGATTCCACTAATGCTCACTTAACAGGTTGACCATCACCGGTTACAACCAGGTCAAGCGGGGCTGACTTCAGCCTACCCATACTTTACTAGGATGGTGCACCTAGATTTCCTAATCAGGTTTAAGCCAATCCAGAACTATTCAACAGGACTAGTCTCCCTCTTCAGGCCCACGACTATAATACAACAAATGTAATATAGTTTTGCATACATGGAAATGTGCTTCTCAACTAAGAAGACTATGTACTACAATACAACACAGTATAATCAATGCACATCAATAATATAAGATCTATAAGCTCGGTGCTCTACGTGTGCAATCAACACTCAAAGTTATGTTTATAGTCAATCAAGCACAAGAGTGTATTCTAGAACTATCTTTGAAACTATGTATCAGTATATCTCAATCACAAGCCTAGGGTTTCAAAGATTTCTACCAAAAGTATTTTAAATATCTCTAAACAATATTTTCTCAATATTCAAGCACAATGAGATATTCAAAACTAAATTTGTAAAAAATATTTTTACACACAGAAAATGCAAGCTCAAGTGAGTATTGCAATGATAATGCAAACTCACTTAGTTATATGATTTTTCCCAACCAAAGATTTATCAAATGAAATCAGAAGAAAAATAAAGCTAAATCCTCAA
Source organism: Malania oleifera (assembly GCF_029873635.1). Lineage (NCBI taxonomy): Eukaryota > Viridiplantae > Streptophyta > Magnoliopsida > Santalales > Ximeniaceae > Malania > Malania oleifera. Next base: position 61,607,709 of record NC_080417.1, on the reverse strand, counting down.
TCTGAAAATCAAGTATGCAAGAAATAAAATAGGGTTTCGAGCAACAACCAACAATGAATAATCACTCAAGGATATTCTCACAAGGCTAGATCTCTCAAAAGAATAGTATTATGTGAGAGTATAGGGTTTGTATGAAAGAATGTACTTAGAAAATTTTTAGAGAATTCTTGCCTAATCAACTTGCTAATCCAACCCTAATCCAAGCAAATGAACTTGTATATATAGGCACAGGCAAAATTATGACCGTTAGGGACACCAAGGGTATTATTAATTTTTTTTAAAAACCCATTAAGAAAATTAACCTTGTTCACCCTTATTTAGTCTCGGTAGTAAAAATAAAACAACCTGAGAGTTTTTGGGTCCCCGACTTGAGGTTTGGTCACTCGAAGAGACACAACGGGAAAAGGCAGTTTTGAAGTTTGGGTGCCTGAAAAATGGTTCGGGTGGCTGAACTAGGCGATTCCCAAAATGTCCGAGATTCGAGTGCTCGGTCCTAAGTTTGGTAGCTTGAACTTGCCAATTCGGTCACCCGAGGCATATTTGAACGTGAGAGTTCAGGCTGCTGAATTGTTAGAAAAAGTAAGGATTGACGTTCGGTCGCTCGAGGACGATACAGTCATTTTTGGCTCATTCGCCGGAAACCAAGTCAACCCTTTGACTTTCCAATAGTTTGGTCGACCAAGGTGTTTTGAACACCTAAGTTTGGTCGCCCGAAGTCATATGATTTTGCATATTTAAGTTCATTTTTAAAACATAAGATTCCCCAGATAATATATGTGATAACGAGGACATTCCCAAGTGCAGGTGCTGGGACCTAGGGTTTTTATAAAAATGAGCAGCTCGGAAGCTATCTCAAGTATAGGAGTTCTATCGTGTAATATTCAGCCCAAATGTCAGATCGTCTCCTCAAGAAATCCGATTTAATCTCAAATTTTACGTATTTCCAATCGAAAATAAAAAGTTACTGAATTTAGTTCAAATTCAAGGTTTTCAGGATTGTTTGAGATTTCTTTTGACAAATTAAACGACCATGCAAATTAAACTCTAATCCTAACATGTGCTGAATTAAATAACTAGAAACGAAAACCCTATGGTTAAAATTCTGAACCAAACAAGAATTGAAACATGCGTGAACTTCGGGATAAAATCTAAAGGTGAACACTTTCCTACTTAATTAAAACATGCAAGACTGAGAACGCACAATTTTAAATAACACTAATGTAAACGTAATAAAAAACTGAAACATGAATTCGAGACTTTAAAAAGATAGACCATAAACGGAACACAAAAAATTCGAACTTTAATAAGATCAAACTCAAACTAAATCAAACTCACCAAAATTAAAATTTTAAGGAAGACAATTAATTTAAGTTCAAAAAACAAAATCTTTTTTTTTTTAATGATAAACAACCAATAACTCAAAAAATAATTAAATCTAATAATAACTTTAATTGAGAAAAAAAACTAAATAAATAAACTTGAATAACAATACCCCAACAGGATTCCAAGCTTTAAAATAAAACTCAATGAAAAAATAACTGCATTCATTTAATTATTTAAAAGCAAAAAATAAAGCAACAACTCACCAAAATTAAAATTTTGAGGAAGACAATTAATTTAAGTTAAAAAAAAAAAATCTTTCTCTTTTTTTTTTCTTAATGATAAATAACCAATAACTCGAACAATAATTAAATCTAATAATAACTTTAATTGAGAAAAAAAATAACTAAATAAATAAACTTGAATAACAATACCCCAACAGGATTCCAAGCTTTAAAATAAAACTCAATGAAAAAATAACTGCATTCATTTAATTATTTAAAAGCAAAAAATAAAGCAACAACTCACCAAAATTAAAATTTTAAGGAAGACAATTAATTTAAGTTCAAAAAAAAAATCTTTCTCTTTTTTTTTTAATGATAAATAACCAATAACTCGAACAATAATTAAATCTAATGATAACTTTAATTGAGAAAAAAAATAACTAAATAAATAAACTTGAATAACAGTACCCCAACAAGATTCAAAGCTTTAAACTAAAACTCAATGAAAAAATAACAGTATTCATTTAATTATTTAAAAGCAAAAATAAAGCAACAAAAAAAAAAAAAAACTAAAAAGAAAGGAAGCAAAAAAAAAAGGAAACAAAAATAGAGAGAGAGAGAGAGAAGGATGCGGCTGAGGCCTACTGCAGGAGCAGCTCTCGGGTGGCTAGTAGAAGGAAGGAGAGGGTGGCTGGGTGTTCTTGGCAGTAGCTGTAGCAGTTTCCAAGAGCAAAGGAGGTGCTCGGCTATTCTTGAGTTGTAGCAGCACAGGGTGGCTGGAGCAGAAGGTGGCCATAGTAGCTACAATAGGATCTCCTTCACGCACCAGCAGCAGTGGGGGTAGCAATGGTAGCAGAGAAGTATTAGGGTGACTAGGAGAAGGAAGGTAAGGGAAAAAGGAGAGGAGAGGAGAAGGAAGGAGGGGACTGAGGGAGAGAGAGCCGAAAGAGAGAGCTAGGAGGAAAAGAGAAGGGAGAGAAGGGAGAAGGGAGAAAGGAAGAAAAGCTGGAGCTCAGGGCTAGTAGAGAAGAAAGGGAGAGAAAGGAAAATAGGAGAGTGAGAAAGGGGGTGCAGGCTTCCTTTGGTTGTGGCTGAGAGAGGAAAATATATAGGGCAGGGGGTGAAGAACCCTACGCCCAGGAAAATATGCAGCCGGGTCACATCAATGTCTACTATTTTTTTTTTCTTCTTTCTTCTTATTTTTAATTCTTTGCGAATGAGGCCAATCTTAACTCTCATTGAGCCCGTATCTCTCAAAGATTGAAACACGAAAGTTGTAGATAATCTTCTCATCTTTTTTTTAGAATTTTGAATTGTCTCGATCGAAGTTCGGACGGAAAATTTATGCGTGAATTATGAACTATCTCCAATTTTAACTCTTGATAATTTTTCTACAATAAAAAGAATGCCAAAAATTCATAAATTGCTCAATAAAATCCAGAGATTATAAATTAGACAAAACTTTAAAATAATGAGAGTCATTAGGTATTTAATTAAAAATATGAGCCCTAATGCACAAATTAAAACATCTAATTACGCAGTTTAAGCACGTAATCACACCCCTAACTAACGTTTTTCTAGTCTTTAGCAAATAACGTAAATGAATTTCAGGGCGATATCCATAATTACTAACTCCAGCAAAAATGAATTTAATGCCCATGCAACACAATCATACGGTTTCACATACAGGAATACAACTGAATTTCACACAAGTTCGTTATATTCAATGCACACAACTTCGAAGCACGTTACTTATGCAAGTTTCATCATTTATATGACAAGTACAAACTGTGTACTCACATGAAGTTAACCAGTTGTATAATTCAGAGTTAATGTGGTCATATAAGTTCGAGTATAAATAGGTGAAATCTCGAGGAGTGTGTGATATGCGTGACTCGTTACACCCAGGATACCAATGGACACCTACAGAACGACATTTTGACTCGGCCTAACTGGTATACCCTAAAAAACACTCAAAAAGAATTGGTTCACTCGTCATATGTGAGGAGGAGTGTCGCGTTTAAACATCCCACATATTAAAAGGAACAAACTCTAAGTATAAGGAGTAGACTAGTCTGAAAAGGATCTATCCTATCTCTGAGGTGTCGGGTTCTTCACCCTAACATCTTCTCACCTAGTCGCCATGTCTAACCGAGACCACCCTCGATCAAATTATTCACAAACTTGACATGAATACATATGAGGTATTAAATGGTTGAAGAATCTTCATATGTGGAGAACATGTGTCATGTCCTTGACTTTTTGTGGTATTTCTGTGGAGCAGGCATTAACAATTCCTTTCATGTGCATTTCTATTTCTTATTCTTTCTTATGCTCATTCTTCAATTTTTGTCTTTTCTTGATCAATTAGGACAACATTACACTTCTTTTATTTTCTTCATACCATCAATAGGATTTAAGCTCGAACAGTGGACCATGAACTAAGTCTACTTCTAGGGGTGGCTTAGCCTTCACATCTTGAGTAGGCTAAAAGACCTAGGTTTCTATCTCCCCACTAGGTGTCACCTCTAGGCTAGCAAATCAAAAATAGAGACTAGTGTACAAAGAATTGTCTAGAAGAAAAGAGAACTGAGTTTCGTTAACTCTAATTTGTTGTTAACACTCAAAAGAATGATAAATAGCTCAAGGATACCTCATAAGGTGTCATAGTCGCCACGGGTGTTCTCTCAGTGCTCATAAGGAACCCTATGTGTAATGAATCGTGTGAATGTGTCTAATCAACCTCATGAGATGCCGTGTAAATACAAGAGTTTATATAGCCAAATTAAAACGAGTGTACTATCAATAAATTCTTCATAGAGTTACAAAAACATATAAAGAGAAACTACGCATAAAAGACTCGAGTGTGTAATTCTTAGGTTATATGCAAATATGTGAGGGATATAAGTCAGTGTTAATCACAGCATAGTCGTGTAATTCCTCAATGCTCATTCTTTCTTTCTTGTTTCTTTCTTCCCTTTTTTTTTCAAATTAATATATAAAACCCATCAAGTATACGTGCACAGTGTTACATGCAAATTGTCACCCCCCAACTAAAGTGGAACATTGTCCTCAATGTGAAAGCATAGGGGAGATAGAAAAATGTGCACCGGAGAAGTAGGGCGCACATGGGTGGAGAAGTAATGGAAAAGAAAAACTGAAACTACAAAAAAATGTACCTGAAAATTAACTAAAAATAAAATAAGGTAAAACAAAATGGATAGAAGGTAAAGAAAAACATCGCAGTTATCAGGTGGAGACTATGGAGGAATTTCGTCTTGTGGGTTGAGGTCTATAAATTGAACTAGTAGGTCTGCAAATTTGAGCTGCCACAATGAATCATTCTTCATACCTGCATGAAAGTCAGCCTCAAATGAATTAATACTTTTCAAAATACCAGACAATATGTGTGCATTAGCATTAAAAATTTTTACATAGTTCCTTAAAAGTTAAACATTCACTATTTTGCTCAGCCTCTTTATTGGGTGCACCAATCATCTTACCATTGTAGGGATTTTCTTCATCATTGGACTCCTTGACATTTATTCCAGTTAGGTGTGACGATTCCATGGTTTCTAAGCTCTGAGGATAAGGTACCATAGGTTGGTACTCCTTATTAGTATCAGTCCTCATTAACTGATTGCTTCACATCTAGATCTGTTTCCTCTGGTTTTTCCTTGACTTCATCTGTCTCAGCCGTAACTTTCGGTGTGATAACAACTAGTTGTATGTCGATTAGCACCTCAAGTTGGGAAACTTCTTTCCCGCTACTCAAAGTAATGGCGGCCTCCGCTATCTTAAGAGAAACATTATGTATTTGTTGTTATTGTTGTTGATATTCTTGAGGACTAGGCTGAGGTTCCACTGAAAATTCATCTTTTTCTAAGTTATTCAACTGTGTGCTTATTGCATTAACGGTGTCCCACAATTCATTTATGTCCTAAGTGTTGGCATTACAAGGCTTAACATCCTATTTTGATGCTAACAAACAAGTAGAACTTAACATGCTTTATTTAATGATGTTTTTTTTTTTTTTCAGGACTCAATGATGAATGCAAGGTTAAAGAATTCATGAAATCTTGTACTTCAAAGAAGGATGATTATATCAAGTTTGAGGCATGGATTAAAACTTGAAGATCATTAGAGCATTGATATTAAAGAAAAAGCTTCAAGAATAAAAGCTCAAGTGATCAACATGGAAAGCTCAAATATCAATAAAGCTCAAAGTCTGAATTGGTGATGAAAGATCAAGAGAGATAAAGAATTGAAAGCTCACATCAAATTAAGGATCATTGAAGCTCAGCAATAAAAAGAACTCAAAGCAAAGAAGAATCAAATGAGTCTTTAGGACAAGCTTTGTAAGTACTTCAGAGAATTTCAATATGGATGCATAAAACTCTTAGGTTAATTTCTTGGACCTAAATGCCTTTTAACATTCTTGGAAAATATTTTTATAAGGTCAAAAATTGTTTCAAAAAGGTTAGAATCATTTTTGGAATGAAAAACACCAAAAAGAGGATTTCCCAATTGCTGTCATTTTTTCTCTATCTACATTGAGGTGCATTTTTGTCTATCACAAACGCATTATGTTAACAAGTGTTCAACATGAAAGTTGTAGGTTTTTTCTCTTAGATTTTGTTTGACACCAAGAACACCTAATTTGGAGTTTTATAGAAAACGTTATGACTAAAATACGGAAGTGGGATCGAAGCTGTCAGCCAACAAAACACTGTTCACGGTTGAACATCAGAAGACTGAACTGGAAACTTTGGTCCTCTGACCCTTGACCTCGATTTTCTAAATAATATCTTCAGTTGACTGAAGATTAAGTTCAGTCATCTGAAGATTTTGCTAAATGTTTGTTAAAGAGGCTAAACAACCTCAGACGACTAAACTCGAAAGTTCAGACGTCTGAACATTCTTAACGGGCATATTTTTCAAAAAATTTATTTTTTCAATATTATTTGCTTGGGCTCCAAAATTTCTAAAAACTTGCGAAATACTCCAAGTAAACTTGGGGAAAAATAAAATCCTTTTGAATGCCTATAAATACATGGTTTTGCAAATCAAAATAGACCATGAATTGAAAAATCCGTTGGAGAAGCTGAAAGCACTCTTGTTCTTACAAAGTTCTCTTGTTCGCTCATTGAAAATCTCTTTTTCTGAGATATTCTGAAGTGCTGATCCTTCCTCCTTTGAATTCCTACTGCTAATCCTCATCAAAGAAGGATATTTGTGAATTCTACACTTGAGCTTCATTCTATTTCATATTGATATTTTTACAATGAAATATATAGTGCTGAAATTTTACTAACTTGCTCTTTGTGAGAGTATATTTTTACACAAATTATATCTTTTTTCTTGTAATTCTTTGATGTTCCAAGGATTGTTTGGATTGTTAACTAAGTAAGGGGATATTGCTTAGAGAGGCGAACTCTAACCTATTTGAAGGAGTGACCAAAGGAGGGTACATCGTTTGGAGAGGTGGGCTCTAGCCCATTGAAGGAGTGTGTAAAGGTTTGTTCCGCCCAGTAAAGGAACATGTTTAGTGAATCCTTTGGTGGTTTGCCAAAGGCGAGGACATAGGTTGGGTATAAGTCAAACCTCGTAAAAATCCTAGTCTCACTCTCTCTTTCACTACTCTTTGTTTTTCAGCAAAGTTTTTAAATTGCATGGATGCTTTATAAAACTCTAAATTCTAAGTTTTTGGTTGTTAAATAGACTAAAAGATAATTTTTTTTGGTTTGATCAACATTGATTACGAAAATCGAAAGAAACTACGTTGGTTGATCATCCTTAACTTATTAAATTGAAATTTTATTTAAAAGCTGAATATTGGGAAGAAGTGTGTTTGTGAATTTTGACACAAGACTTATACATATTTCCCAAGTTTTACATATTGAAACAGGGCTATTGTTACAAGAATGAAGTGATTGGTTCAAATTCATATCCACAGGGCTTATATAAACAAACAAACCATCTCAAGTTCTTATATTACCAAATTGCTGTATATTTTAAATCTTGGTTTGATTGTTTGCTTTCAAATTGTGGATGATTGGTTTGGTTACTTGGATGTTTACATAATTGTGTTGTTGATTGTATAAAAGAAACTAAGTTCTTGTGTGATTGAAAAAATAAGCAAATAAGTCAAGAATTGGTTAAAAGAAATAATAAAAGTTTAAGGATTCTTAAAAGGAACAAAAAGAAATTTTTAAAATCCAATTCACCCCCTTTCTTGGGACTACACCTTTCTTTTCAATTGGTATCAGAGCGGGGTTATAGCAAATCTTAGTTAGTAGCTATAAAAAATCCTAATGGCTCACTTAGGCATAGCTCCCTTTCGAGAGGGACAATCTTCAACTAGGCCTCCTATCTTTTGTGGTTTGAACTACAGTTTTGGAAAAAAATGAATGCAAATATATCTTCAAACTATGAACTGGAAATCTTGGGAGGTTGTTATGGATGGTGACCAAATTCCTTTTAAACTAGTCGATGGAAAACAAGTTCCCAAGGAGAAAAATGATATGATAGACTTAGATCATAAGATGTTGCAAGTTAATTCCAGTGCCATGAATGCCTTATATTGTGCTTTAGATGTCAATGAATTTAATAGAGTAATGACTTGCAAATCAGCTAAAGAAATAAGGGACAGACTAGAAGTTACTTACTAAGACACTATAGATGTTAGGGATAATAGGATCAATATACTTACAAGTGAATATGAAACTTTTAGGATGAACCTGGATGAATCCATAACTAATATGTTTATGAGGTTCACTCATATAACAAATTACCTAAATGCAGTAGGAAAAACCTACACTATTTATGAGATGATAAGGAAAATTCTTAGAGGGCTGCCACCTAAATGGGAACCAAAAGCCACTGCCATAACAGAAGGTAGAAATTTAAAAACCACTTCCTTAGATGGACTTATAGGTTCTATTATCATACACGAAATGGCAATGAATGAAAAGAGTGGAAAAACCAATGCTCAAGAATCAATAGCCTTCAAAAATTCAAAAGAAAACTCTAGTAGTAAAGAAAAGATGGATGAAGATGAAGTAGCCTTTATTTCTAAGAAGCTAGCAAAAATTCTAAGAAGGAAAAATAAATTCAAAAGAAGAAACCAAGAATCCGAGTCAGAAGAAGAAGAAATTAGCAAAAATAAATCAAAGAATAAAACTCCTACATGTTATAATTGTAGTAAAACTGGGCATATTAAACCAGAATGTCCACTTCTACTAAAGAAAGAGTCTAAAAAGAAAAACAAAAAGGCCATGAAAGCCACTACTTGGGACATCATGAGTACAAGTAGTTTGGAAAATGAATCAAGTGACCAAGAGGTTGCTTATACATGCTTTATAGCTTGGGATGATAAGGAAAGCTCCTCATCTAAATTGTTAAATGATTCTTGTAGTGATGAATCCAATGATGAGTGTATGCCATCTTATGATGAATTAAAAAATGATTTATACAAAGTTCATAAGATGATAATTAAAGTAACTAAACAAAATACATCATTGAAAAATAAGAATGAAGGCATAATGAAAGAGTTAAAATCCCTTAGAATTGCTGAAAGAGAAAAGGATTCAAGAATCAAGAAAATAGAAAGTAAGAATGAAGCTATGAAAAAGGAGTTAGAATATAAAAATCTTGCTGAAAAAGAAAAAGACTTGAAAATTAAAGAATTAGAAAGCAAGAATAAAAAGATGATAGAAGACCTTCGATCCCTATCCTCTATGGCATATGAGAAAGATATATATATATATATTTCTGAATTAGAGGATAAAATGAGAAAATTATCTCTAGAATTAGAGAAATCACAAAAGAAGGTTGATAACAAGAAAGATATTGAAATAAATGATCTCAAAAATCAAATTGAAGATAAAGAAATGATCATTTATAACTTTACAAAAGGAAAAACAAACTTTGACAAAATGATAGGCTCTCAAAGAATGTCTCTAAATAAAGAAGACATTGGTTTTAATGGAATTGAAAATATAAGGAAAAAGAATCTTTATATGGACTATTTTTCGAAAACATCCAAATATTATACTAGCACATCCTCTAATGCCAACACTAACATCATATGCTATCAATGTAAGAAGAAGGGACATATAAAGTTTGAATGTCCATTTAAGAGAAAGGGTGTGAAAACTAAACAAGTATGGAGAATTAAGGAAACATCTCTTATTAAACCAACTGGACCAAAGAAAGTATGGGTACCAAGATGAAAGACTAGTTCATAAATGAAAAAATCCATGGATTAAGTCATTCCCTTTTAAAAATTGAGAAAGTAACTTAATTCGTGATTAACAAAAAAACTAGTTGAAATAGAAAAACTTAAAGATGAGTGTAAGAGCTTATTATAACAAATTCAAAATGGCATTGTTGGCCAAAATTATAGGATAATTTTTACAAGGTTTAACTTAATAAAATATTAAGAAAATATCAAATTGAGCTTATTACATAAGTACCTTGATTAAGAAAAAGATATTTGAGAATGAAAGCCTATATGCTACATGCTTACATGCCTATATGATATGATATGATATATGCTACATGTGTATGACTTAACTTATATTGAAAATTTATGGCTTACTATGTTGAAAATTTGTGCAAGAGATTATTGAGCATAAGCGTAAATTTTGATATGATATTAATTCTTGACCATGCATGCTATTGATAAATCACATGAATAAATTTACTGCTTTTTATATTGATATCTATGAGCTATGAAAGATATAATAGTTATATTGGTATCCATGATGTGATAATGACTTTGGTATCTATAAAGTACTTTGGTATCCATGAAAATTTTAATTGATATCCAAATTTAAAAGCTCACTTGGTATCACAATCTAAAAGTTCAATTGGTTTTTGAGCATGTCAAGTATCATTATATCTATAAGCATGGTATGACATTGATGACATTAGCATGATATTGATATTTGATACATGATGTGAATCAATGTTTTGAAACATGGGATGATAAAAGCATAATTGGTAACAAAAACTGAGCGTATTGAATTCAGGGGGAGTGATATGACTTATTGCTTATATTATGATCATTTCCCTATTAATCAATTGGTATCATGAATTAATTAAATTTTAAATTTATATCATAAATTAAATTTTAAATTGGTATCATAAAATTAACAATTGGTATCTTGAATATTGTCAAAGGGAAAAAGCTGTCAGTAAAGATGTTACAACTCATATACATGACTATTAAAACACACTACACGTGCTATATTAAAAAATAATAAATTGAGTGTGTACATATGTTTGATATGCGTGTTTAACGATATGCTCATAATATGTCTTATTTGAAATTAATCATTTTTTTCTCTTTTTGATTGATGTCAAAAGGGGGAGAAGTTTTTAAGAAAAAATTAAGCAAGATATTGCAAAAATAGAGCATGAACATAATATATATCAAAACGAGGAGAAGTACGTGATATTGATTGATAAACTTGAACTTAAATAAAGTGATGAGCATGTTTGTAAAAAGAGTTTTGAAATTAATATTGATCTTACAAATATTGTTAAGATGATGCTTATTGAAAGGGGGAGTCTCTTTAAGGCTCACTCCAATTTTTACTTCTTGTTTTTCATAATTAAAAAGGGGGAGATTGTTGGCCTTACAAGGCTTAACATCCTGTTTTGATGCTAACAAACAAGTAGAACTTAACATGCTTTGTTTAGTGATGTTTTTTTTTAGGACTCAATGATGAATGCAAGGTTAAAGAATTCATGAAAGTTTGTACTTCAAAGAAGGATGATTATATCAAGCTTGAGGCATGGATTAAAACTTGAAGATCATAAGAGCATTGATATTAAAGAAAAAACTTCAAAAATAAAAGTTCAAGTGATCAACATGGAAAGCTCAAAGTGTGAATTAGTGATGAAAGATCAAGAGAGATAAAGAATTGAAAGCTCACATCAAACTAAGGATCATTGAAGCTCAGCAATAAAGAGAACTCAAAGCAAAGAAAAATCAAATGAGTGTTTAGGACAAGCTTTGTAAGTACTTCAAAGAATTTCAATATGGATGCATGAAGCTCTTAGGTTAATTTCTTGGACCCAAATACCTTTTAACATACTTGTAAAATATTTTTATAAGGTCAAAATTGTTTTAAAAAGGTTAGAATCATTTTTGGAATGAAAAACACCAAAAAGACTAAAAGATAATTTGTTTTGGTTTGATCAATATTGATTGCGGAAACCGAAAGAAACTACGTTGGTTGATCATCCTTAACTTATTAAACTGAAAGCATATTTAAAATATGAACATTGGGAAGAAGTGTGTTTGTGAATTTTGACACAAGACTTATACATATTCAGCAAGTTTTACATATTGATACAGGGCTATTATTACAAAAATGAAGTGATTGGTTCAAATTCATATCCACAGGGCTTATATAAACAAACAAACCATCTCAAGTTCTTATATTACCAAAGTGTTGTATATTTTAAATCTTAGTTTGGTTGTTTGCTTTTAAATTGTGGATGATTGGTTTGGTTACTTGGATGTTTACATAGTTGTGTTGTTGATTGTATAAAAGAAACTAAGTTCTTGTGTGATTGAAAAAAATAAAAAAATAAGTCAAGAATTGGTTAAAAGAAATAAAAGAAGTTTAAGGATTCTTGAAAGGAATTAAAAGAAATTTTTAAAATCCAATTTGCCCCCCTCTTGGGACTACACCTTACTTTTCACTGAGTATACTGATTGATTTGAATTTGCATGAACTGCTAGAAGGCATCCTCAAGAGACATCCCTGGTGGAGCAGGTGCTACACTAGATTGAAATCCTCATGGTGCATAGCTCTGAGGGATCTGTTGTTGCTAATATCGAGGCAGAATAGTGTTTGGGCAATCTGTTGGCTCATATCTATCTCCACAACTGATTGTGTTGATAGGGCGTATTGCTATAGGTGCCTGATTGTATCCTGTATTCCATTGTGGGACACTTTCAGTTAGGTAATCAAAGAATGATAGTGCTTGATTCGGTTCCTCGCTAGATAGTTCTCTATTACACATGGTCTAGACAAAGTGCTTATAATCAGGAGTAAGAGTTGTATAGAAACAATTAACTAACCTTCATAATTCAAACCCATGATGTGGACAAGTACTTAGAAGATCATTAAAACTCTCCTAGTAAGCTCAAAAAGTCTCGTCACCCTGTTGCACAAAATGAATGATCTGATCCTGTAAAAATTGAGTTCTCTTTAAGGGACAAAACCTATGCAGAAAATCACACTCCATATCAGCCCAATTAGTGATAGAGTTAGGTCTCAAGGAATTAAACCACATTTGCGCCCTATCCTTCAAAGAGGCAAGAAATAAACGCAGTCTAGTAGATTCATCAGTTCTAGCATGAGAGAAAAAATATTGGAAGTCAACTCAAACTCCATCAGGTGCCGATAAGGGCACTCAGATTCCGTCTCATAGAACTAAGGTAGAAATGACTTCCTCTCACGCTGTGTCATGAAATTAAGCTCGTTATTAGGTAAAGTAGTGTAAGATGATGTAGTGGTGTATTAAAGCCGCAAAAAGTCCATAAGCGTGCGTGGTGCAGGTGCAACCATATTTATTTCAAAGCTTAATTATTTTTTTCTTCTTCTTTTTTTTCCCTTTTCATTAGGCTAATTTAAATGATGGGAAAAATGCTAATTTGAGACTAAGACCAACATTCCCCGGCAACGGTGCCAAAAACTTGACTCACTTTAAAAATGAGTAACTCAAAAGCTATCCCAAGTATAGGAGTTTTGTCGTGTAATATTCATCCCAAAAGCCAGATTGTCTCCTCAGGGAATGCAGTTTAATCTTAAATTTTACGTATTTCCAATTGAAAATAAAAAGTTACTGAACTTAGTTCAAAATTGGGGTTTTCAGGATTGTTTGTGATTTCTTTTGACAAATTAAATGACCATGCAAATTAAACCCTAATCCTAACACACACTGAATTAAATAACAAGAAATAGAAACCCTACTGTTAAAATTCTGAACCAAACAAGAATTGAAACACGCGTAAACTTCAGGATAAAAAGTAAAAGCAAAAACATTCCTACTTAATTAAAACATGCAAGACTGAGAATGCATCTAATAAAAATTTTAAATAACAGTAATGTAAATGTAATAAAAAACTGAAACAAGAATTCGAGACATCAAAAAGATAGACCATAAATGGAACACAAAAAATTTCAGACTTTAATAAGATCAAACTCAAACTAGGTCAAACTCACCAAAATTAAAATTTTAAGGAAGACAATTAATTTAAGTTCAAAAAAGAAAATCTTTTTTTTTTAATGATAAACAACCAATAACTCGAACAATAATTAAATCTAATGATAACTTTAATTGAGAAAAAAATAACTAAATAAATAAACATGAATAACAATACCCTAACAAGAATCAAAGCTTCAAAGTAAAATTGAATGAAAAAATAACAGCATTCATTTAATTATTTAAAAGAAAAAATAAAGCAACAAAAAAAAGCTAACTAAAAGAAAAGGAAGCAAAAAAAAAAAAGGAAACAGAGAGAGAGAGAGAGAGAGAGAGAGAGAGAGAGAGAGAGAGAGAAGGCCGTGGCTGAAGCCTGCTATAGGAGCAGCTCTCGGGTGGTTGGTAGAAGGAAGGATAGGGTGGCTGGGTGTTCTTGGCAGTAGCTGTAGCAGTTTCCAGCAGCGAAGTAGGTGCTCGATTGTTCTTGAGTTGCAGCAACATAGGGTGGCCGGAGCAAAGGGTGGCCATAGCAGCTACAATAGGATCTCCTTCACGCACCAGCAGCAGTGGCGGCGGCAATGGTAGTAGAGAAGTCTTGGGGTGGCTAAGAAAAGGAAGATAAGGGAAAGAGGATAGGAGAGGTGAAAGAAGGAGAGGAGTGAGGAAGAGAGAGCCAAAAGAGAGAGCTAGGAGGAAAAGAGAAAGGAGAGAAGGGAGAAGGGAGAAAGGAAGAAAAGCTGGGGCTTGGGGTTGGCTAAGAAGAAAGGGAGAGAAAGGAAAATAGGAGAGTGAGAGAGGGGTGGGAGCTTCCTTTTGTTGTGGCTGAGAGAGAAAAATATATAGGCGAGGGGGTGAAGAACCTTACACTCAGTGAGACACCCGAATACATGGAGATCTGACCTGGCTACATGGCTGGGTCACATCAATATCTATTATTTTTTTTCTTTTTTTTTTCTTCTTTCTTCTTCTTTTTATTTCTCTACGAACGAGACCAACCTTGACTCTCCTGGAGCCCATATCTCTCAAATCTTGAAGCATAAAAGTTGTAGACAATCTTCTCATTTTCTCCAAAATTTAGAATCATCTTGATCGGAACTTGGATGGAAAAGTTATGCGTGAATTACAAACTGATGTCGGTTTTAACTCCCGATAATTTTTCTAGTGATAAAAAAATTCCAAAAATTCATAAATTTCTCAATAAAACCCAGAGATTATAAATAAGACGCAACTTTTAAATATTGTGAGAAATTTGGTATTTAATTAAAAATATAAGCCCCCAATGCACGAATTAAAACACCTAATTAGGCAGTTTAAGTGCATAATCAGTTTGTCTACGGCATTTCTGAGCTTACAAATCCTACATGCATGATATGCAGTGATTATTACAAATCCATTTGAAAAGAAATTATTATAGACTCAAAATATATTAAAACAATTAATGAATATGTTGGGGCCTTCATATTTCTTCAAGTTACTGCATGCTATCAATATAATCCAGCTAGTATGATCCTGCACACAAACTTGAAGGTCATCAAATACAAAGAGTATTTGTCATCATCTAAACCGGGTATGACCTATAGGATCAATAATAGTTTTCGGGCTCGGTATCCAATTCATCAGAGATCCTATCATAAAACTCTCCTAAGAACATATACCGATCAGGCTAGTGTACAAGCCTCCCACTACGACGAGGCATGTTTTGTTGTGTTGATCTTGATCCTTGTGCACCATCATTTTGCCCTAGTTGTACAACCAACATATTGATGGCTGATGCACGTGATGGGTTAGACTCAGCTCAAGTTTCAACATTCCTCCCACTACAACGAGGCAATGGGATGTCAATAACTTTATCCTACGGTGGTTCTTCTTGCACTATTGGTATAGCTGGTATATCTCCTCTTAACTCTTCTAGAACAATCCTACTTATGGGTTTGTGGTTCATTACATAGTCCTCTTCTAAGAATCGAGCATTGGTGCTAACAATGACCTTTTGATCCTTGTGGCAATAAAACAAACCACCTTTCATTCCTCTAGGGTAGCCAACAAATAAGCAGATGTCTGTCCTTGACTCCAACTTATCTGTTTTCCCTTTTAGCATGTGTGTTGGACTACCCCATATGCGAACATGCTGCAGACTAGGTTTGTGCCCAGTCCACAATTCTGTGGGTGTAGTAGGTACTGACTTAAATGGGACCAAGTTTAGAATATAGGCTACTATTTCTAGTGCATGCCCCAAAAAGAATTAGGCAAATCTGAATAACTCATCATAGATTTGAATATGTCCATAAGAGTCCTATTCCTTCTTTCTGTTACACCATTCTATTGTGACATACCAGGTGCGGACAACTGGGATTCAATTCCTTCTTTTGATAAGTAATCCAAAAATTCTCCTAAGAGGTACTCGCCACCACGATCAAATCGTAGTGTCTTGTTACATTTACTATGACGCTTCTCCATTTCTGCCTTAAATACTTTGAATTTCTCAAAGCATTCAAACTTATGACGCATCAAATAAATATACCCTTACCTCAAGTAATCATCAATGAAAGTAAAAAAATACTCAAAGCCCCCTCTAGCCTGGATATTCATGGGGCCACATGAATCAGAGTGAACTAGTTCTAATGCCTCTTTTGCTCTATAGCCCTTGGCCGAAAAGGGTTGCTTGGTCATCTTACCTTCTAAGCAGGATTCATAGATTGGTAGTGCCTCCACTTCTAATGAACATAATGGTCCATTTTGAACGAGCCTTGAAATCCGTCTCAGATTAATATGACCTAGGCGTAAGTGCCAAAGATAAGTTTGGTTTTATTCAAAAGGTTTGTTTCTCTTATATGGTAGTTTATCAGTGTTATTCAATCATTTAGTTTCATTGTAGGAGAAACATGATTAGTAATATAAAGACCATCCACCACTGTACCAGAATAGATAAAACGTTTATTTAACTTAATAACAACCGATTTATTAAAATAAATGGAATATCCGTGATCAACCAAATTGGAAACTGAGATCAAATTCCTTCTAATGGAATGTACATAAAGAGAGCCTTTCAATATTAAAATCTTATCTCTACTAAAATGAATGCGAATATCTCCTATTGCATCTACTAACACTCATGCCATTTCTCAGAAATACATAAATCTCCCAATCACTTAGCTAGCAGGTTTGCTGGAACCCCTGCAAAGAATTGCAAATATGATTTGTGGCTCTCGTATCTACACACTAGCTACTAGTAGATATCACCGCTAAACATGCTTCAACTACTAATGAATGAGATATACCTTTGTTGTTCTATTTTGTGAGATAAACTGGACTTGTAGTGAAAACACTTGCCCTTAGGCTTTTTCACTCCATCCTACAGTCCACGCACTACAGGAGGAGCTCCCTATGGTTTCTAAACCGTTTTCTGCTTCTTTCGGCCTTTTGGCCTAGAAGAAGAACCTTTCTCAGTCACAAGAGCAATAGTTGGCTTCCCGATGAGGCCCTCAGCTGCTTGAAGCTCTTTAAGTAGTTCTACCAATGAGTAAGAGAGCTTATTCATGCTGTAGTTCAGGAAAAATTGCTTGAAAGAGTCAGGAAACGACTGGAGAATGATATCGACCTAGGTTTCCTCATCAATTTCAGCTCCAAAGATCTTTAGCTCATTGAGAAGACCAATCATCTTTAGAACATAATGCCTTATTGGGGTCCCTTTTGCCATAGTAGTATTCATAAGTTCGTTCATAGCAGTCTGTTTAGAAGCACGATTTTTATCCCCAAACGTTTCTTTGAGGTTCTACATTGTATCACAGGTTGAAAGCATAGACTGATGCTGATGTTGCAGAACATTCGCCATAGATGTCAAAATGTAACACTGTGCCATCTCATCAGACTTAATCCACTTCCGATAAGCTTGGGTTTCCTTATCAGTTGCCTTTTCATTGGGTTTCTGTGGACATACCTCTACAAGCACATACTTGTACTCTGCAGTTAGTACAATATCAAAGTTCCTTTTTTAATCAATATAACTAGGTCAAAGCAGTTTGTTTTCTTTGAGAATAATAGCCAGGGCATTGAAAACCATTTTAATCCTGAGAATCACATATTATAACAAAATAGGATGAGCAATAATAAACTTTTAATTCAATTAAAAGAATATGGTTCCCTCTACCAATATTTTCTTTCAAATAATTTGTTAGTAACTTAGCACAATGTGAGTAGTATACCTTGAGGGGAGGTCATCTACTATTCAACATTTGTGTAGATAGGTGAGGACCTATTAATAAACTGTTTAGGCAAGTAACTATGCAAAGCAAAATTAAACTGCTGACTTAGCTTTGGTCTTATAAACAATAGCAATGACTTAGATGGTGAGGATACTATTATTCATAGCTAAGTGTGTACCATCACATAATACTAGACCTATTGTCTCGTTGTGAATCCCCAGATGGAGTGGTGACCCAATACTAACAATTACTAGAGTTTATACTTGAAAAGTCTGTAATTAATTCCATCCGATGGGGAGGAAGATACTAATATGAGCACATAAAATTAATTAATTCCCCTATAAACTAGTGATGGAGACCATGAGATTTATATGTAATAAATTCCCTCACCCACTTAGTTATTTAATTCATGAGGGATACAAACACATGTTTAATATTCCAATAAATTTAGTATTCCAATATTGGTAACTAAAATACATGCAACAAATAAAATTCCAAATTCGCTTAATTTTATTCTCTAGTTGCACATGCATAAACTAACATTGAAATTTTAAATCTTACATGCTAATAACATAACGCAAGAACAACAAACATGCCAAGCAAGCATATATAAACAAGAAATATGATATAATAAATGTCTCGGCTAATATGGTCACATAGCTTGCATCATAACACCGTGAATCTTTGTTTGTCATTATCCAGTGCCATGGTTTGGCAGGGGCCTGGGGGCAGCACCCACGGCGGGGTTTGCCCTGCCCGGTTAGGTCGCAGGGGTACAGGGGGCAACAACCCCAAACCTAAACGAAAAACTGCATCATTGTTCTAGGGGTTTTCTTATTTTTTGCCACTGTTATGCACTGCTATTGACCATTTGATCATTATTTCGTAACTAGGGTTTCACCTTGTTTTCGACAACTATTCACATACCGCAACTGTGCTTCCTTCTCAGATGAAGCTGCATCAAATTACAAAATCCTACGCCTTCATTACCGGAGTTCATATGTTGCGAATCTTGTAATAAACAATCGCAATCACAAAACATACATCCGTGTGACCATAATTGCCATACAGAATGCTGTGAAACATAGGTTAGTGCATACACATGTTCTACCCTAAGCATGCATTGGTTCAATTTTAGAAAAATATGGTATTATTATCCATATACAATGTCAACCGAGGCTTTGATACCAATTGAAGGGACTTGCGAAATAGCCCTAAGATCTGACTATAGTGCATATAGATAACGAAAAAAAAAATTGATCATGTAAACCCTAATTACATAATTAGGATTATACCAGCGATATCTGTTTGGTTTGATCCTGAATCTTCAAGTACGAAAAAGAGCTCTTGAAGATGGCTAGGAGTATTCTATTGTATTCCTTGAACATGCCTTGCTTCTGAGAGAGTGGGCGCGTAAGCGGCTGCTAGGGTTTTCTTCTCTTATGAAAACGTCTACCTCTATGAGAATTCGCTCGTCTAACCCTTGCTACTAAATGGAGCACGTGCATATAGGCTATAGTAGGGACCTCTAGGAAAAAATGACTAGGGCTTCCCACATAATTAAGAATTCCTAATCCGACCCAAATTCATCCTTAATTACGTTAATTATAAATCATACCACTAAAGAATTATAATTGTACTCCTTATCATATTCAAAATTAAATTTTGAGTGCCGATTATTAAATGCTTATTTATCTCCCCACATAAAGATTATAGATACCCATCTATTAAATTAAGTTACTGACAATTTAATTAATTGACATATTAATTCCTTGAGAGCTTCAACTTAACTTATTTGATGTGTTGGATTCAAAATCCACCTAGAGGGTTTGACACAATCAAAACTTATAAGCTTCCTCAAGGGGATATCATCAATCCCGATACTGGGATGTGGATTTCATCAATAATTAATGTTCACCTTTCACATAATGTCATTACCTAACTCACCGAGTTTTTTGACCCATAAAGAATCAAAGTAATCACACTATATGCACATGTCTAATAATCATGTTAGGATTGAGAGCATAAGCACTCATAATAATTATGAGGTGTTAATTGTTCTATATAGTCAGTATAAAAAAAATTACCCCAAGATGATCCTACTCAATACACACAATGTGTACTAGCACAAGGAGTTGGAACTATACCATTCCCAATAGTCAAGATAGACCTATTAAAACCTTGTGCTATAGTCCTATCAATGGTGTGTCCAATTTCATTTAAGAATGTGAACAATAAACTTATATTCTATAAGAATTGTTGATCCAATCTTCTATATATAAGTCGTACTTTGCACACTAGATCACCTACTATATAGTATAAAAGACACACATGCATAATCTTTAAATAATGTCAGGAAAACACATCTCACAAAAATTCTCATTAAAATGGAATAACTGAAGTTATTAATAAATACTAAAACCGATTACATAAAGCATGTCTTTCAGAATAAATCTCTAATATTATGTGTCTTGTTGCATGGGAAAAAGTGTGACATTTTAGAGAATCTATCCACAACAAAAAAAACAAAATCATTCCTTCTAGTTGTCCTAGGGAGTCCTAAAACAAAGTCCATACTAATGTCCTACCAAGGGGTTTGAGGCAAAGGTAAAGGAGCATACAATCCAGTGTTTTGCTTCCTTCTCTTTGCAGTTTGGCATGTACTACAATGAGATACAATTCTAGCAACATCCCTTTTTAAGGTAGGCCAAAAGAACTTATCCTCCACCATGACAATGGTCTTATCTCCACCAAAGTGACCGGCCAGACCACTTGCATGTAATTCCCATATTGATTGGTCATGTAGAGATGTAGAGGGTATGCACAAGCTAGTACCTTTAAATAGAAATCCTTCATTGATCACAAAATTAGGATGGGATTTACGAAGTCCTTGTAATAGACCAGAAGAGATGTCACAAAAATCTAGACATTGGGAGTATTCTCTTTTAATACTCTCAAAGCTTATAACTCTCACCTCTAGGGCCTGTAAAGTTGCCATAACTCCACTTAAGGTATCAGCAGCTTTGTTTTCAACACTGGCTAAGTGTTTGAAGACAAAAGTGTATTATTGAATGTATTCAACCCACTTAACATGCCTATGGTTCAATTTCTTTTGGGTGCTCAAATATCAAAGGGCCCGGTGGTCAGAAAAGAGTACAAACTCCTGTGGGAGCAAGTAATGTCTCTAGTGCCTCAAAGATTGAACCACAACATAGAATTCCTTTTCATAGGTGGAGTATCACTATTTTTCTTTATCAAATTTTCACTAAAGAAGGCAATAGGATGGCCCTCTTGACTAAGCACTCCTCCTATGCCTACACTAGAAGCATCACAAGCTACTTTAAACAATTTCTAAAAGACAAGAAGGTGTAGCACATGTGTTTTTTTCATCATGTCTTTTATGTCTAAGAAGGCTTTGGTTGCAGCTTTAGGTCATATGAACTCACCTTTCTTAAGACAATTTGTGATTGATGCCATGATGGTACTAAAGTTCTTAATGAATTTTCGGTAAAATGTGGCTAACCCATGGAAGCTTCTTGGTTCATGAATTTTCCTAGGAGTAGGCCAATTTTTCATAGCTTTGACCTTTTTAGGGTTAATAGAAACTCCACTTTCAGTCACAACAAATCTTAAAAAGATTACTTGAGAGGTTATAAAAGTATACTTTTTTGGGTTTGCATACAATTTATGCTTTCTTAGCATTTCAAACACCCTTCTCAAGTCACCTAGATGCTCCTTCATTGTTTGGCTATACATCAGGATATCATCAAAATAGAAAACAAGGAAATGCCCAATGAAAGGTCTCAAGATTTGAGTCATCACTTTCATGAAGGTGCTAGGTACATTAGTAAGGCCAAATGGCATTACCAACCACTCATACAAACCATCTTTGGTTTTGAAATCTGTTTTCCATTCATCTCCAAGTCTTATTCTTATTTGGTGGTATCCACTCTCAAGATCAATCTTTGAAAAGATCTTGGAACCAACCATTTGATCAAGTATGTCATCAAGCCTAGGTATGGGAAACTTATACTTGACGGTGATCTTATTAATGGCTCTAATATCAATACACGTTCTCTATGTTCCATCTTTCTTAGAAGTGAGAAGGGCAGGACATGCACATGAGCTTATACTCTCTTGAATAAAACCCTTACTTCTCAACTCATTAACTTTCCTTTTCAATTCAACATGCTCTTTGGGATTCATCCTATAATGAGGCAAACTAGGCAAAGATGATCATGGAACAAGGTCTATGCCATGTTGAATGTCTCTTATGGGAGAAAATTCATTTGGAGGCTCAGAAATAACATCCTCAAATTTCAAAGTATGGGTAACACCTCTGGTGGTGTCTCATGTTCAGGAATAGAGGAGTCATTCTCTTTGGTCGCCACAACATAGATAACTTGTGTTTCTTTGCTTTCTTATTCAAATTATTTTTCGCTTAAAACATGTAATGAATTTCCAATCTTATTTTTTCCTTTCAAGTCTTTCTTTTTGTTGTCTTTCTTGTCATTTTTATCAATTTTAGGCCCAAGAGAACTAAAGACAATCTTTTTACTATTACACCTAAAGGTATAGCTGTTGGCATGATCACTATATGAAACATCAAGGTCATAAAGCCAAAGTCTTCCTAAAAGGATATGTGCATCATCCATAGGGAGGACATCACACCAAATTTCATCTTCATAGTCTGCAATTTTGATAGGGACTAAGCATCTATGGTTTATAGGCATTGTTGCTACATTTACCCAAGCAACTTTGTAATGATGGGGATGGGGTTCAACTTTCAAATTCAATTTTTTTGAAGCTAATTTTGAAACTACATTCATGCAACTCCCTACATCAATGATCATTTTACAACTTTTATTCCCATACTTAATGTAAGTATGAAAAATAGAAGTGCGACACCAATCCTCTTGTTCTCGAGGGGTCACCATGATGCACCTCATAACATTCAAATTTGCATTTTCATATTCCTCAATTGACAACTCATCCTAACTTGCTACTTCTTCGAAAAATATAAGGTTTTTTTTCTCCCGAATCTTCCTCATCATCCTCTTTTTCAATTGTCAAATTTCTAGTTGGGCGGTGTTTAGCAAAGTGGCCTCTTTTGTGATATTTATAGCACACATCATTTCTAGAATTTAGTTTTGAAGATCGATTCATGATTTTCTTTCCCTTGTCCATTGGTGTTGGACGGTGGGATTGCTACCTTTAGAAGTTACTTGACCCGTATTGATGGGTATAGTCTTCTCATATGATGTGATCTTTCTTGGGTAAGTATCATTCGAAGTGTTTCCAAATTTTATTCTCATTTGAGCTTTAGTAATTTGCTTATAATTATGTGCCAAAATGAATGCATGCTCAAGTCAATCAATATGATGTGGAAACAACTATTTTCTCATCTCGAGTTTCAAGCCAATCCTAAAACAAGAAATTTGTTGGCTAGTACTTTTTTCCACACTACACTTAATGGAAAGTTCATCAAATTTGCTCATGTATTCGGTCACACTCAAACTTCCTTACCTAAGGCTATAGAGTTGGTCTATGAGGCATTCCCTATAAGCGATTGAGACATACTTTTCTTTTAACCTTTCTTTCATCAAATCCCAATGTTTTATAGACCTATGACCAAGGTGAGCTTCTTGTCTTTTGAAATTCACCCAATGAAGCTTTTCTTGCTCGATTAGCCTCACCTTTGCAAATTTCACTTGCTGTGATT
Source organism: Malania oleifera (assembly GCF_029873635.1). Lineage (NCBI taxonomy): Eukaryota > Viridiplantae > Streptophyta > Magnoliopsida > Santalales > Ximeniaceae > Malania > Malania oleifera. The sequence goes on along the minus strand of NC_080417.1, from coordinate 61,584,013 downwards.
CATTCATTCTATACCAATCAAAATATGAATCCATTTTAGCCAACCAATCTTGAAAAATTTTTGGGTCCATTTGACCAGCAAATGTGGGGGCTTTAATTTTTACTCTCTTCGTCACATCCATATCTGGATCATGATTTTCCCTACGATATGGTCTCCTTGGTTGAAAATCTTCTCCATCATAATCCTCATCATTCCAGTTTGGAACATAAGGGTCATGACATTGGAACCTTCTAGGAGCATTTGGTCTTTGTGGGGGGGGGGGGGGGTGAACGGTTGGTCATTCTTGAGGTACTGCTCTCTCTCTTGGAGTATGGTTTTTCTCCTTATAATGATGGGAAGCAACCTCATTGTCAACCTCAAGGGGTTGCCCCAAATTTTTTGGAAGTGGGTTAGGAGCTAAACTAGTTTCCAATCTCTCAATTCTTGCAAGGGCATTGGTCAAGTCTTGGGGTCAAGTCATGGACTTGGTCTTGCAAGTTATCTAATAGTGTTTCATAGTCCATATCATTCCTACAACCACGACAACGATTCCTGGTTTGGTTGCCATAAAAACACAATTCTCCTTCTTGGAGGTTGTCCCTGACACCTAAAAAAACTAAAGTTCCAAATATCCTAAAATTCAAAATCTATATAGGCTGTTTTGGACCAATTAGTCGACTACTTGGGTCAATTAGTCAACTATTTTGGACAGAGACTATTTTTATTGTTGCTCTAAAGGAAAATGGGACTTTGAGGGTTCACCTAATCCGACCTAAGCTTTGATACCAAGATGATGTAGTATGGGTATCGACAGCCTAATTCTACTGATAGCCCTCAAGCAAGGACATATTCTTTAAACACTTTAAATTAAGAATTTAATCAACCAAATGTAAGCATTATGAACTAATCTATGATTCACATGTTTCAAGGGTTTTGAAAAGGTGTATGACTCATCCAGAAATTAAATCCTAATTGCTTCATCACAAAGGAATCAAGTTATATGCTGAAATTATGCTATTTCAAAAATTTAAGAATGTAAGTTCTATGATAGCACAACAATATTCCCACAATTGATATGAGCAAGTGATAATAATATTGAAAATAAAGGTTTAGCGTGACTTCAGTCGCCTGAACTGTAGGGTTTAGTTGTGTGAAGAATTTAGAAGCAGAATTCCTAACTTGCAATAGCGGTTCAGTCGAGTGAACCTATGTCTTAGTTGCCTGAACACCCAAAGGTTTTTAATAAAATGCAGGAATTAAAGGTTTTTTCAAACAAGGGTTGCTTGAGTTCAAGTAAGAACTTACAATCGAATAACGGCTGAAGGAAAAATAATCTTCCCGAAGGAAATTGTTGGACAACTTGATATTATTCACCACAAGCTTAAATAAGGCTAGAAAATCCGTGGTACAAGCTGTTAACACAATGATAGAAGTGGAACTGTTATGTGTATATAAATTTGGCCATGTGGGGGTAAGAGGTGGGATGGTGATATTGTATGATAGGGTGGTCTCTCACCATGTGATCTCTGGAGAGAACGCTTGTAGTCTCACACTACGCAATCAAAATTATTGGACAATATTTAAGCTTTAGCAAAGAAATTCTTCTTAATTTTCAATATCAAACTCTCTCTGCAGAATTCTCACTATGATTCATAATATAAAGATTTAGCATGGGGCTACAATACATTAACACACTCACACAACTCTCATAGGCATGGGAGACAAAGCATGGGCAACACACATAGGGAAATAAAGCAATTAAACTCTACACTTGTTCTAACAGAATAACTATTATCACTACTTACTAAGCACACATGCAAGTTTAGTTGTCTTTCATTTCTACGAATTAAATATAGGACTCAAGCATGTGCCAAAAGAGAAGTTCAAAATCATGTGAAGGCATAACCGTGTGGGGTCCATGTGATCATGGAGGGCTCATATGGGTCTTGGACTTGAACTTGCTTCAATATATCAACTGGGGTATTCATGCACCAAAAGTCTTCAAGTAGTCTTCAAATAACTCCATGTGTGCTTACAAAATAATTATTACTATTATGGACATCGAGAAGCCATTCACGTATCACCATATCTACAAAGGAAATGGGTAAAGAATGTTGATCCCCATCACATCACTAATATAGACCAGTGGTGACAAACTATACTGATGATAAATAATTCAACGAGTTTAGAAGTAATAGTGAAAAAATGTATATTAGTCATTAAATAAAAGTGTTAGTGACAGTTTAGTCTTTGTCACTAATAATCTAAAATTTTGTAAATATTTTTTTTTTGGGAATTTGAAGGTAATTATTGTTTGAAATAAATCATAAACATTTCATTCCATAAATATAAATATTGAAACATATACAATTTTAATATAATTGTAAAATACATACATTGATCCAAGTTTTTTAATTATATCCACCACTACCATACATATGGACAACACAAGAAAGACAAAATAGTCATCATCAATTTCCCTCCATCACCATATATGCATAACAAAAAACAAAAAAGTGCTTATCATCTCTGTCCCTGCATTACCACCAATAGAATGGAGCATATCTTTGAAAGACTTGACTTACAAATTAAATTTAAAAAAAAAAATAATTATAGTAATGTTGAACATGAAAAATAATGCCTAAAAACAGTAGTGCCCCAACCCTCTAGGTGAGCTCAGAGTGCCACAAAATACACATCTCTATGATACCACACATATACAACCCGCCCAAACAAGGAAAACACAGGTGTTCCAAATTGATCTATATAAAATACACAGCGGAAAACATACTAAAAGAATTACAAAAGTATCTAACTGTTTCCCAACATACATACATGCATAACTAAAAACATAATCTGCTATTACAATTCCAAAAAGAGACAAACACTGTCTAATATCTTACCAGCTCTAACAAAGACTGTTTACTATCCAAACTTAACTCGGCAGGATGCTAGACTCGATCCCTCGAAGGACCTGAAAAAATATTTCCATGCTAGGGTGAGACACCTCTCAATAAGATGGATTATATTATCATCAATGTGTGGCTAGCATGAGATTCGTGTATACATATACTGCTAACATTTAAATACATTTAATTAGCATTCTAAATATAAATCTGAAAATACATACCGCTGGTTCAATATAGCTCTTTCTATAGTAAATATGCCAATATATGGCTAGAAGAAACAACCTGGACTATAGGACTAGCGCCGTCATGCCATCACATACACGTGTGACATGCTTCCCCCCATGATGGTTTATGCAGCATGGAGGCTGGACCTAGCAAATAGCTGGCCAAGTAAAGCTAAGTCAAACATAAAGTAGTATGATGGTGCCTACTCTTTTTGTGCCTGAAGGCTGCTCAAAGGCTGAGTCATCCGAAATTTTTGCATCGGGGAGTACTTTTCCCATCCACACTATCTGAGACATGTGGTTGCACCCCTATATATATATAGCTACAATACTGTGCTCTTACCATGGGAACATAACAACAAGGCTCTACTATCATAAATGGCAATTCACATCGTATAAAACTGTAATCATAACTCATTTCATAAAACCATATGTAACATAAGATGTACATAATTCTGTGAAAACATCTGCTAGATACTGGCTCGGTAAAAATCGGTGTATCATATCTATCATAATTAGCTCGGTGAAAATTGGCATTTCATAAACTCGGCATTTAGCTATCATATCTCATCTCTAGGCATATAGCCATCATATCTCTTATGTCAGCTTATAGCCGTTACATTTCAGTATCATACAAAACCTGCTTATTTAACGCCAATCAAAACTATACTCATGCCACACAAATTTTCATTTGGCAACTCATACATAAATCATCTGCTTTGGAAAGTAATTACTGTTGCTAAAACTAGGGTATGAATATCTCTATGTGGTTATTTTACTAAATATAGATATATAGCTAAATACGGGAAAAATGGAGATAATCAACCTACCGTCTTTAGTTGGTTTTAAAACAAATCTATGGTTTGAAATAACAATTTCCCAACCAGTAAAAATGTTCAGAAAGACCAATACTATACTTTAAAAATATCATACTTAAATTTAAACGGTTGGTTTCAAATATAATGTCGGTGAACCAAAACCTAGGCACGGAAACCGTAGAAAAGCTATAACTATTTATCTAAAAATTGTTTTAACATTTCATTCTACTAGAACTCACAAACATAGTTGGCATAATATAATCCCCTCACCTATTTCTTGAAAAACAATCCCAGATGCTCGAAAACTGAACCCTAACTTTTTCTTGAGATCAAGAATCCACTCCGCTAGACTTGTAGATATTCGCTCCTTGATCCTTGTGGTAACTTCCGATCATCAAAACGGGCAATGATCTGCAAAAGATTGGAGAGAGAGAGAGAGAGAGAGAGAGAGAGAGAGAGAGAGAGAGAGAGAGAGATTTCAATTTCTTAATGAAGAAGCAATCAAAATCCTTTTTATAGCTCCCTTGACCCAGTCAGATTCATCAACGAAGTGGCACATTTGTCAACGAAATACAGAAGACCGTTCATCGAGGAAAGAAGGGCTTCGTTGACGTACCTTAAGCCTGATATTTTTTGTCATTCTGGATCTCTTCGTCAGCGATGCTTTGAATTTTAGTGACGAGCCTCAGAAAGGCCTTCGTTGACAAGAATTAGGACTTTGTTGACAAATCCTGTTGTTCCTCTTTAAAATTTTCCTTTCCTCTTTTCTTATTAAATTTCTAGGTTTGAGTTTCTACAATCTCCCCTCCTTATAAAAATTTTGTCCTCGAAATTTGCTAACTCTTTCCTTTCACATCATCTAAACCATCACTGCTCTAGCTCTAGGAAGAGCCGGCAGCCACCCACATACCAGCCCCGTCCCAAATTTATTATCTGCCCTCACCTATGGCAGAGGAATACCGTAATTGCACATAATGTCTTGGGAGATTACAATATCCAAAAAAAACTCTCCCGAAGACCAAATATACTCTAAACCATAAACAAACTTACTATAATTATAACACATACATACCACTTACTTACCGTTTTGTTTACCTATCTAGCTTTGAGCGTCTCTGAATAATTGAGGATTTGATTTGGTATCTTTTCATATGCTAACGTGTCCCCGAGCTCCAACAACTTGTAACTGATCACATGTGAAGGATCTGGAACATACCTCCTAAGCATGGACTTGCGAAACACGTCGTGAATCCTAGACAATATTGGAGGTAATGCTATCTTGTACGCCACTGAACTAACTCTTTCTAGAATTTCAAATGGTTCGATGTACCTAGGGCTCAACTTGCCTTTCCTACCAAACCTCATCACTCCTTTCATCGAAGCAATCCTAAAAAATACAGCATCGCCCACCTCGAACTCTAACTCCCGTCAGCATGTATCTGCATAGCTCTTCTGCCAACTCTGAGCTGCTTCAATTTGTTCCCTGATGTGCTTGACCTTCTCTGAGGTCTACTGGACCAGCTCTGGCCCCAAAATCTATCGCTCACCAACCTTATCCAAGTACAATGAAGATCGACACCTCCGACCATACATTGCCTCATATGGTGCTATTCCCATACTGGCCTGGTAACTATTATTGTAGGTCAACCTGGTAACTATTATTGTAGGTCAACTCAACCAATGGCAGATATCTAATCCAATTGCCTTCACAATCCAGCACACACGCCCACAGCATATCCTCTAGAATTTGAATGGTCCTCTCTAACTGACCATTGGTTTGTGGGTGAAATGTAGTACTGAACCTAAGTTGAGATCACAATGCTTCCTAAAGACTCTTCCAGAACCGGAAAGTAAATCGTGGCTCTATTTGAGACAATCGACACCGGAACCCCATGCAATCTAACTATTTCATGAACATAAAACTCTGCCAACTTATCCATGGAATAGCTGATTTTAATCAGGATGAAATGGGCAGTCTTCGTTAATCTGTCAACCACTACCCAAATCGCTCTATTCGTGAAGTGCTCATGGCAATCCTATGACAAAATCCATGGAAATGTGCTCCCACTTCCATTTAGGAATGAGAAGTGGTTGCAACGGTCCTGTTGGCCTCTAATGCTCATCCTTCACATTCTGAAATATTAGGCACCACTTTACGAAATAAGCGATCTCTCTTTTCATGTTAGACCACTAGAAAGATTCCCATTGATCTCTGTACATCTTCATACTCCCTGGATGTACTGTGTAAAGCAAATGATGTGCCTCCTCAAGAATGACCCGCTTAATATCGGCGTCATTCGGTATGTAGATCCTGGTATGGAATCTCAACACCCCATCATCTAAGATGTTGAAATCTATTTTCAACCCATTTTGCACTCCCTCTACAACCTCTACCATCTTTGCATCTCTCGTTTGAGCTGTTCTAATTCTCTACCTTAAGGTTGGCTAAATAACTAAATTGGCAATGAACGCCCATGGATCTTTATCCACCAATTCCACTCCTAACCTCTCCAGATCCATCATGATCTAATGTCGTACAACAACTGCTGAAACCGATGCACCCACTAACTTTCGACTCAAAGCATTAGCTACCACATTAGCTTTTACTAGATGGTAAGTAATGATACAGTCATAGTCCTTTATCAACTCCAACCATCTCCTCTGCCTCATGTTCAGCTCCTTCTGGGTGAAAAAGTACTTAAGACTTTTATGACTGGTAAAAATCTCGCACCTTTCAGCATTTAGGTAGTGCCTCTAGATCTTCAATGCATATTCTACCGCTGCTAATTCCATATCGTGTGTTAGGTAGTTCTTCTCGTACTCCTTGAGTTGAAGAGAAGCATAAGCAATTACCTTTCCCTGTAACATTAGAGCACACCTAAGACCCTTTTTAGAGGTGTCACTGTAGATAACAAGTCCACCATCCCCTGACGGAATGGTCAGAACCGGAGTAGTAACTAGATGTTGTTTCAGCTCCTGAAAACTCTGCTCGCACTCATCAGTCCATTTAAACTTTACGTTCTTCCTTGTGAGTCATTTTCAATGGACCTGATAGTCTGGAGAACCCTACTATGAACCATTTGTAGTATTCTGCAAGACCCAAAAAACTTCTAACCTCTTAAACATTCTTCGGTCTCGTCCAGTCCACTATCGCTTCTATCTTACTTAGGTCCACTAATACCCCTTCTCTGGACACAACATGCCCCAGAAATGCCACCTGCTCTAACTAGAACTCGCATTTCTTAAATTTTGCATATTCTCCCTGAGCACCCATAGTACCAACCTTAATGAACTGCATGCTGCTCAGGACTCCTCGAATAAACCAGGATGTCATCAATGAAAACAACGACGAATTGATCTAGATACTTGTGGAACACCATGTTCACCAAGTCCATAAATGCTGCAGGAGCATTAGTCAGTCCAAAAGGCATAACTAGAAATTCCTAGTAACCATACCTAGTCTGGAATGCAGTCTTTGGTACATCCTCCAATTTCACCTTTAGCTGATGATACCCAGATCACAAATCGATCTTAGAGAAGACCTGTGTGCCCGATAGCTAGTCAAACAAATCATCAATTATGGGTAATGGGTATTTATTCTTCACTGTCACCTTGTTAATATCTTTGTAGTCGAAGCACATCCTCATCGACCCATCCTTCTTCTTCACAAACATCACCGATGCTCCCCAAGGTGAAACACTCGGTTGGATGTAATGCTTATCTTGTAGCTCCTGTAGCTGCTCCTTCAATCCCCTCAGTTCTGCCAAAGGTATACGATATGGAGCTTTTGAAATCGGTGTTGTGTGTGGAGTCAACTCTATAGCAAACTCCACCTCATGATTAGGAGGCAATCCCGGTAAGTCCTCTGGAAACACATCTGGGAACTCGCTTACCATGGGAATCTCCTCCAACTTAAGTTCTTCTCTTGGTTTTCAAAAATACTAGATACCCCCAACATCCCTCCAACACTAACCTCCTAGCCTGAATAGCTAAAAGGATACGTGGTGTAGAACGCACACACGACCATACAAACTTGAATTTCTACTTCCTGGGGGGCTCAAATACTACCTCTCTCCTGTGGCAATCGATGCTGGCATAACTGGCTACTAGCAAGTCCATCCCCAGAATGACATCAAAGCCATGCATATCAAACACATTTAAATTGACTGGTAGTACTCTTCCTTGAATCTTTACTGGAAAATCTTGAATCACCCTACTACATACAACTACCGACCCTGACGGTGTAGCCACTTCTAACTCATTATCTAATAGCTGTGCCTCTAACCCACATAGTTTAATGAATCCTTGAGAAATAAAGGAATGTGTTGCTCTTGAATCAAATAATACCACAACTTTATTTTAAAGCATATAAATATTACATGTCACCACGTCTCCGGTGTTCTCTGCATCGCCAGGAGTTAGGGAATACACCCTCGCTTGGGTTATACCCCTTTGATATCCGCCAAGTGGTGCCTGATAGCTTCCTCGAGATGGCTGCTGTGGTGGTGCATTGCTCCCCAATGTGCCACACCGATAGCAAACACCTGATCCCCACATACACTTCCTTGTATGCTGCTTGCCACAAGTGGACAGGTAGAGGAAGATGAGGTTCCCTGAACTGTACCACCACGAGTCTCTTGCCACTGGTCTCCGCCGCTACCATATTTCTTATAAGTACCCTACCTCGCACTTGAATAAAAACTGGAGGGTGCTGACCTCTTCTTCAGAATTTGAACCATTGAATCCCCCTATAGGCTCTCCTCTGCCATGGTGGCTTTATCCACCAGCATAGAAAAATCCTGAAATGGAAGTATCGCCATCTACTTCCGGATCTCCTTCTTCAAACCCCTTTCAAACTTCCAAGCTTTCCTCGCCTCATCCAATACCATAAATGGAGCAAAGCGTGATAACTCCACGAATCTGGCGGCGTACCACTAAACTGTTAACTGTCCCTGAGTCAAAATCATGAACTCCTCCATCTTTGCATTCCTGACAATGGTTGGAAAGCACCGCTCAAAGAACACCTCTTTAAAATGGCCCCATGTCATCACCACCTATCCGCCTTGCCTGTCAACTTGAACGTTGCATAGAGCACTTTTTGCTCATCCATGCAATGTAGAATAGCCATGATCTTCTCAATTTCCCAAATCCAATTCTCCATACAGATCAGGTCTGTACTCCCTATGAATGTAGGAGGCTTCAATCTAGTGAACAGATCAATAGAACCTCCCAGCTCAGCCGTGGGACAGTCCTGCCCCCTAGAATTCCGCATGACCTCTACCATAAACTGCTAGGTGAAGTCTCAAAATATCATTGTGGAGTCACTGCTAGCTTCATGGCCAGCCCTCTCATTGCTATTGCTTCCAGCGTTAGTAGTATTATCCCTGGACTCTATCCCAAAGAGATAATTGAGAAAATTGTTTAGAATCTTGGTACCTTACATATTTGTTACAACTACAATACTATAAGACTTGACATAATAAACCAATGTCCCTAATGACCACGTACTCTGCCAACTTAATACCCTCATTCTATTCAAATTCCACCCCTCCACTTGGAAACAAAATCGTCAATAGATTGCCGTGATTTTTTGAACCCGTCGACTGATCTAGAAAAACATAGAAGTTCGTTGATGGATTTGCTTCCTCCAGGCTTACTAAGCAAAACCCAAAAAGTCCTATCATAACTATTCCTACCTTACCCTACTCTGACACCTAAACTTTGGTAAGACTCTCTTGACCTTGTCTAACCAAGTCTATAAGACCTAACAACCTGGTTAGTTTTGATACCAATTGTAGCGCCCTGACCCTCTAGGTGGGCTCAGAGTGCCACTAAACATATATCTCTCTAATACCATACATATACAACCTGCCCAAACAAGGGAAACACGAGTGTTCCATATAGATCTATATAAATATACATAGTAGAAAACATACATCATCTAAAAAATTACCAGAGTATCTAACTGTTTCCCAACATACATACATGCATAACTAAAAACATAATCTGCTATTACAATTCCCAAAAGAGACAGAAACTGTCTAATATCTTACCATCTCTGACAAGGACTGTCTACTATCCAAACTTAGCCCGATAGAATGCTAGGCTCGATCCCTCGAAGGACCTGAAACAACATTTGTATGCTAGGGTGAGACACCTCTCCGTAAGACGAATTATATTATCATCAGTGTGTGGCTAGCATGAGATTTTGTGCATACATATATTGCTAAAATTTAAATATATTTAATTGGAATTCTAAAATCTGTATTGCTCTGTAAATTTGAAAATACATACTGCTAGCTTAATATAGCCCTTTCTATAGTAAATATGCACATATTTGCCTAGAAGATACAACCTAGATTGTAGGACTAGGGTCGTCATGCCATCACATACACGTGCGACATGCTTTCCCCCATGATGGGTTATGCAGCCCTGGGGCTGGACCTAGCAAATAACCAACCGATTATTGCTAAGTCAAACATAAAGTAGTACAATGGTGCCTACCCTCTCTGTGCCCGAAGGCTGAGTCGTCCAAAATTACTACATCGGATGGGCTACCGAAATTTCTGCATAAGGAGTGCTTTACCCAGGTCACCAATTGCCTTTCCCATCTACACTCTATCTCAGATGCATGGCTGCACCCCTACATACATATAGCTATGGTACCATGCTCTTACCATGAGAACATAACAACAGGGCTCTACAATCATATATGACAATTCACATTGTATAAAACTATAATCATAAAATTGTATGTAACATAAGCTGTATATAATTTTGTGAAAACATCTTTTAGATACTGACTCGGTAAAAATCGATGTATCATATCTGTCATAGTTTGCTTATTAAAAACCATCATTTCATAAACTCGACATTTAGTTGTCATATCTCATCTCTTGGAATATAGACATCATATCTCTTATCTTGGCTTATAGTCGTGACATTTTAGTATGACACAAAATTTGTTCATTTAATGCCAATTAAAACTATATTCATGCCACACAATTTTTCATTTGGTAACTTATACATAAATCATCTGCTTTGGAAAGTAATTACTGCTGCTAAAACTAGGGTATGAATATCTCCGGGTTATTATTTTACTAAATATAGATATATAGCTAAATATAGGAAAAATGGAGAAAATCAACCCTACCGCCTTTGGTTGATTTTAAAACAATTCTATGGTTTGAAATAACAATTTCCCAACCGGTAAAAACGTTCAGAAAGACCAATACGATACTTTAAAAATATCATACTTAAATTTGAACAGTTGGTTCGAAAATAAAGTTGGTTAACTGAACCCTAGGCCCGGAAACCCTAGAAAATCCAAAATTATTTATTTAAAAACAGTTTTAACATTTCATTCTTTTTGAACTTATAAACATAGCGGACATAATATAATCCGCTTAACTATTTCCTGAAAAATGACCTAAGACGCTCGAAAATTGAACCCTAGCTTTTTCCCGAGATCAAGAATCCACTCCACTAGACTTGTAGATATTCGCTCCTTGATCCTTGTGGTAACTTTCGATCATCGAAAAGGGCAATGATCGGCAAAATATCGAAGAGAGAGAGAGTGTGGTCACTAGATAGATAGATAGATAGATAGAGAGAGAGAGAGAGAGAGAGAGAGAGAGAGAGAGAGAGAGAGAGATTTCCATTTCTTTATGAAGAAGCAATCAAAATCCTATTTATAGGCCCCTTGACCCGGTCAAATTCATCAATGAAGTGGCGCCTTCGTCGACAAAATACAGAAGATCGTTCGTCGACGAAAGAAGGTCTTCGTCGATGAATCTTAAGCCTGATATATTCGGTTGTTCTTGATTTCTTTGTTGATGATGGTCTAAATTTTGGTGATGAACCTCTGAAGGGCCTTCGTTGACAAGAAATGGGACTTCATTGACGATGCACCGAATTAGTGACCAATATTATGTCATGACTTATGCATTCAAATTTTAGTTAAACGTTTTTAATAAATTTTTTTTAATAATAGACCAATAATCATCACTAATAGTGTAATAGTTGTGAATGATATGCAATCCGTCACTACTAATAGAATATTAGTGACCAAAACCATGCCATGACTAGTGCGTTCATACTTCATATTAAGGTTTTTCAAAAAAATAAAAATTTTAGTGACAAACCTATTTTCATCAGTAGTAGTGTAACAGAGGCAACAAAGGCTAAATCGTCACTAGTGCTAATTATTAGTGACCAAGAAAATTATTGTTACTCACAATAAACTAGTAGTGGCCAACTCGAAAATCATTACTATTAAAATTAATATTAAAACTTTTAGTAAGAGATACCCAATTGTCACTAATACCTCCACTAAAGGCTAACTAATTTTTTGTTACTAATAATAAACTAATGGTGACCAATTTAAAAACCGTCACTATAAATATCGATGTTAAAATTTTTAGTGACTCATTAGGATCTGTAGCTATTATTGAATACTAATGATCAATTATTTTTCAATGCTAATAATTAACTAATAGTGACCAATTTGAAAATGGTCACTACTAAAATCAATGTTAAAACTTTTAGTGACAAGATTTAAAATCATCATTAATTTTAATTACTAGCGATCAATTATATATATACTAAAAATTAACTAATAGTGACCAATTTTAACGTCATCACTAGTAAAGTCAATATTAAATTTTTTAGTGACGAACTACAACCATTGTTTATAGTTTTTCCCACGATTTAGTAATGGATAATCTTAATTCGCCAATATTAATTAACAACGGTTGTAGTTCGTCACTAAAAAATTTAATATTGACTTTACTAGTGATGACGTTAAAATTGGTAACTATTAGTTAATTTTTAGTAAATATATAACTGTTGTTAGTAGTTTTTCCCATGATTTAGTAATGGAGAATCTTAATTCGCCAATATTAATTAAAATTTTTAGTTACTGTTGTAATATGTGGCTCATATGTTGAGTGGAACACATGTACAAAGAGAAAACATGATGGAAAATGGAGATGCTGATATACAGGACCAAACCGTTGATGGTTTGCCTAAAACCATCAACTATTTTGCTAGGTTCAGAATAAACTGTTGATTTTTTTGTTATGTTACATCCACTATTTGGTATCAGCATCAAACCGTTGACGGTATGTATGAAATCGTCGACGATTTTGCTTGGTTACTCAATGATAGTTTTCGAATTTTAAATTGGGAAGTTGTATAGGTTGGGTTTTGGGGAGAAAACCTCTGGGAGGGTTATAAATACATGTTGTATGATGTAACTCTATGTCTTTTGATAGAAGATAGTAAAAAATCACTACTGTTTGGTCATGTGGATGTAGGCATTGCTGAACCACATAATTCTTTGAGTATTTCACTGTTGGTTACTGCATTATAAGATTGTTTGTTTCCACTACGCATTCATTTGCACAACAAATTGGTATCAAAGCAATTGGTTACAATGGCTTTTGGAATTTCTCATGCAAAGTTCGATGTTGTTAAGTTCAATGGAATGGGTAATTTTTGACTATAGCGAAGAAGGGTTAAGGATCTACTAGTGCATCAAGATATGGTGAAGACATTGTACGAACGTCAATTGGAAGGCATAGATGAAACAAGTTGGAAGGAATTGGAAGAGAAGGTTGTGGTGACTATCAAACATTGTCTGGATGATGACGTATTGCATCACTTCATGGATGAGGAATCTCCTACGACTATTTAGAAGAAACTGGAAAGCCATTATATGTCTAAGTATTTAACGAACAAGTTGTATCTTAAGCAGAAGTTATATTGGCTTAAGATGATAGAGGGTTCATATTTGAACTAACACATCAATGTATTCAATCATATTACAAGTGATTTGATACAAGTAGATGTAAAGTTCCAGGAAGAAGACAAAGCAATGTTTTCTATTTCATCAGGGTTAGATCACCTTATAGATTCTTGGCATGCTCATTTCACATGACACAAAATAAAGAATGGTTTAACACCTACATGTCAGTTAATTCTAGTTTTGTTTTGATGGGAAATAATGCTTCATGCAAAATTGTTGGAATAGGAAACATAAGAATTAAAATGTTTGATGGTATTATGAGAACATTATGTGATGTAAGGCACATACCGGATTTTTGGAAGAATTTAATTTCATTGGACATTTTGGATTGTAACAAGTTTAATTACAAGTCTGAAAGTGGGGTAATGAAGGTGTGTAAAGGCGTTCTAATAGTGATGAAGGGGCAGAAGTTAGCGGGTAATATCTATGCATTGCTAGGTACTACAATTGTAAGTGGGGCTGCTACTATAGATTTTGAGTTAGATAATACTATTTTATGGCATATGTGGTTAGGGCATATAGGTGAGCATAACTTCATAAGGGGAATCTTTTGAAAGGTGCCAAAACATGTAGGCTAAACTTATGCAAGTATTGTGTGAAAATAGGATATTGTTCCCAAGAGGGGGGCTGAATTGGGTTAAAAAAATTTATGTTCTTTTTAAAACTTTTGTAATACAACAATAAACACAACCCAAATTCATCAAAAAGTACTTGTAAAATAATCAATCTTAATCAACCACAATCAATACAAAATAACCAAGCACTTGATTCTTGTGATAATAGCCTTGTAGTAATATGCAATGCTTATTGGATTTGTGTAAGCCCTGTGTTGAAATTCACAATCACACTTCTTTCCAAGGTTCAATTTTTAAATAAACCTTAGTTTTAATAGGTTTAGGACGATCAACCAACGTATTCCCTTTTGGTTTCCGCAATCAATGCTGATCAAACCAAAACAAATTATCTTCTAGTCTATTTAATACCCAAACACTTAGAATTCAAAAATCGTAAAGCATCAAGCAGTTTGTAAAGTATGCTAAAAAATAAAGAGTGTGGAAGAGAGAGAGGAACACAAAGTTTTACGAGGTTCAGCTTATACCCAGCCTAAGTCCTCACCTTTGGCAAACAATTAAAGGATTCACTAAGTCAATTCCTTTGCTTGGCGGAACAACACCGTTTACAACACTCTTTCGATTAGGCTAAAGCTCGCCTCTAAAAAAAATATCCCCTTGCTTGGCACAAAAATCCAACAACCTTTAATAGTCTAGAAACAAGAAACAAGTAGAGAGAAATTTGTGTATAAGAGACACTCTCAAAATAGAGCTAGTTAGTACAATATTCAACACAAATATACTTCAATGTAATGCAATATAAAGAGATTGAAGCTCAATTAAATTAAGATCACCGAATTTATCTTCCGTGTATTGAAAGATTCACACTTTGAAAACTCAAATTCGGAGTTAGGATTAGCAGCAATTTAGTAGTGAAAGCAAGATGAGCACAAAAGAGATTTAGAGCTTTGAGACTTTTTGATTGCTGGAAAATTTCTTGGTGTTTAAAATCATTATAGCTGGGAATATTTATATATGTTTAAAAGGTAATTCCTTGCCCCCCAAGTTTTCTTGGAGTAAACATTAAGTTTCCAAAAAGAGTAGAGCCCAAGAAAACCATTTAAAAAATTTTCTTGTTGAGTTTTAATTTTTTAATTTTTAATTTTTAATTTTTAATTTATTTTTAAATCCTATTCGAGTGGCAGTCGCCTGCCATAGTCAAAACTTAACACACAGAAGGCTGGAAGTCCCCTGCCAAGGCATAGGAAGGAGCCTGACTTGACCACCCAGGCACCTGAGAGGTCTCAAGCAGTCGCCTGGGACCATACTGCCTCCCAGTTTTTAATTCTTTTAATTTGGCAGTCTACTGCCTGTATTGGTAGTCGTCTGGCTCTCAGAAAATTTCTTTTCACTTTGAGAACTTCTTTCCTCACTTGAGACCTTTATCATTTTGATTTAGAAAACATATTTTAAGGTCTTTCAAAAATTTGTTTCTTAGTTTCTTTTCATTTGTAAGAGCTTCAATTCAATTTATATTGAGGTTTACATGAAGTGCTTACATAGAGATATCCTTAAAGCTCTAAACTTTTGAACTTCATGTAAATCCTTGTTTTAAAATATTTTCTTGATCATATATCATCTTTGAGCTTTTAATCAACTTTCATTCTTCAAGCTTTTATTAAATATGTCCATCATGAGCTTTATTAACCCTTGAGTTTGGCTTTGAAATACTTGAGCTTTACTTGCTTCCTAAAACAATTCAACTTAAAAACCAAATCAAACTTATCTTGATTTTTTATCATCAAAATAAGAATTTTAAGCTTTGTTAGGGCAACATTGTGTTCTTGGAAAATAGAACAAGGTGCAGTTTAAAACAGCCATGCACAATATGGAGGGTATTCTTGTCTACATTTATTGGAATGTTTGGGGGGCTAGCGAGAGTAGCATTGTGGGGTGGAAATATATATATTTCATGAGTTTTCTTGATGATTATTCACAAAAGGCCTAGGAAAACTTCATGTGGCACAAGTTAGAGACCTTTGGCAGGTTTAAATTCTTGAAAGGTAAGGTAAAAAACTGGGAGGAGAATTAAATGCCTTAGGTCGGACAATGGAACAAAGTATGCCGATTCCAGGTTCATGGAGTTTTGTGAGCAGCATGGCATAATGAGACATTTTACAGTACGTTGGACACTATAATAGAATGGTGTGGTAGAAAGGATGAACCGAACTCTAGCTGAAAGAGCTCAATGTCTCAGGTTGAATGCAGGGCTTGCAAAGAACTTTTGGGTTGAGGCAGTGAGTATAGGGTGTTGTTAATTGATTGCCAAGGGCATCACTAGAGGGGAGAGTTACAGAGGAGGTGTGGAAAGGTAATGTGGTAGACTGCTTCGGTTTGAAAGTATTTAGTTGTCCAACCTATGTGCACATTTCTAGTGAGGAGAGATCAAAGCTTGATGCTAAGTCTCTATGTTGCATTTTTTTTGGGTATCAGAAAGGTGTGAAAGGGTTCAAGCTATGGGATCCAATGGAAAACAAGGTGGTGATCAGTAGAGACGTGGTTTTTGATGAAAAGGTCATGTTGTAGCGTACTCAAGAGGAAGAAGAAAAGAAACAAGTGCCAGAAAATTGGAGCAAAAATGAGCATGTGGGCACGTGGAGTTAGAGACTCAGGGCAGTGATGATAGTGTTTATAATACAGGAAGTTTTTTCTTGGGAAACTAGTAGGATCACAGTATCATTATACGTAGACCCAAATGCACCATTAGGCCACCACCTAGGTATGGATTTGATGATTTGATGTCTTATACTCTCATTACTAGTTGCAAGGATCCTACTACTTTTTAGGAGGTTGTGCACAACCGAGAGAAAAGTAGATTAAAGGGTTCTATGGTGGAGGAAATGGAATCATTGCATATGAACCAGATGTGGGAGTTGGTGGAGCTTCCATAAGGGGAGAGGGCGATAGGATGCAAATGGGTGCATAGTAAGAAAGAATCGGCATCAAAAAGTGAAGGAGAGAAATTCAAGGTTTGGTTAATAGCAAAAGGTTACTCGAAAAAGAAAGGAGTTGATTATGACAAAATCTCCTCTCATATGGTCAAACACATTTCCATCAGGGTACTGTTGGGATTGGTGGCGCATTACAATATGCATTTTGGGCAAATGGATGTAAACATAGCGTTTCTCTATAGTGATTTAGAGGAGCTAATTTACATATTACATCTAGAAGGGTTTAGTCGACCTAGACAGGAGCACTTAGTTTGTAAACTAAAGAAGTCACTTTACACCCTGAATTAGTCTTTGAGGCAGTGGTACAAACGTTTTGGCTCTTACATGATCTGGATTGGCTACAGGAGGTGTGAGTATGATTGCTTCGTGGTACAAACGTTCTCTCATTTTTTTTTTTTTGTGCTTTGTGTTGATGATATGCTGATTTCTGTGAAGGAAATAACTGAGGTAAGTCAGTTAAAGACTCTGTTGAGTAAAAAGTTTGACATAACAGATTTGGGTGCAGCTATTTTGGGATATAGATTTATTAGGATAGAGCTGCAGGGGGATTGTGGTTAACTTAGGGCAGCTATGTGGAGAAGGTGATGGAGAGGTTTAACATGGTTAATGCAAAACCGATATGTACACCATTGGCAAAATATTTTAAATTTTCTACCGCTTAGTGTCCAAGGATGGATGATGATATCCGTAACACATCAAAGGTCCTTTATGGTAGTGCAATTGGGTGTTTAATGTATGCTATGGCATATACAAGACCGGACCTAGCACAAGTTATCAGTATGGAAAGTAAGTTTCTTTCAAATCTGGGTATACAACATTGGAATTTGGTCAAATGAATTTTCAGATACTTGTGAGATACTTCTCACTATGGTATCATGTTCGGCAGGCAACAAAGTGATCTATTAGTTGTAGGATATGCGGATACAGACAATGCGGGGTGTGATTTTTGGTGTAATCCCAAGAGGGGGGAGGGTGAATTGGATATTTTAAAAATTTCTTGGTCAATTTAAAATCACAATCAGTATTACTCAACCTAGGGTCTGTCTAATTAACCAAATATCAAATAGATAATGATTTTAAAATAATTTAAATAAATATGACAGTTTCTGAATTTCCAAATCAACCACGAATTAGTATTTAACTACAGCAGCAGTAAATTCAACAGATAAGGATAAGCAAGAAAATATAGAAATGTAAAGAGTGTAGGGAAAGAATGACACATGTTTTTATCGATGTTCGGCCAATATTGCCTACGTCCCCTCCTCAAGCCAATCCACTTAAGGATTCACTAAATGCTAACTTAACCGAGTAGAGCAATGCCATTTACAACCTCTCCTTACAAGGAGGAGACTCCCTGGTTTATTTACTGGGCAGAACCAAACTTTGACACCTTACAAGACGGTGCCTTCCTAGCTCAATTGCCCAGGATGAGCCAAATTGGTACGCCTTACAAGATGGTGACCTCCTCTTCCAATGAAACCACACGCTGAGAATACAAAGATAGTAAAATGATGTTTGTACAAACAAAGTGCTCCTCCAATAAGCATATATGTACAACAATAAAAGAAATGCACCCTAGTATGATGGGAGTTCAAGCTCAAAGTAATTGTAATTTATTTCTTAAAAATTATATTTATGTGATAATGTGAGAGATGATAAAAGAATGATCTTTGATTTCAAATGTAAAATATTCACTAAGTGTATTTCAAAGATCAAATAAAAACTCAAATAATATTTCTGTTAATTTAGGTGTAATCCTAAGAGGGGGGGGGGGGGTGAATTGGGTATTTAAAAATATTTTTGTACTTCAATCTTTAATTGAAAACCCAAATATACAAGCACAAACTTGGATATACACCGATTTCAGTATTATACAACTTAATTTATTTAATAAGTGGATATCTCAATTAATTTAGTATTACCCAATTATTCTCACATATTTTAGATATTCATATATACCAATATTTAAAGCATGCACGACAGGTATAATATGAATGTAAGTGTGGAAATATAAAGAGGGATAGAGAGAGAGAGAGCACGGACACCAAATTTTTAACAAGGTTTGGCCAAACCCGGCCTACGTCCTCGCCATGGGCAAAACACCCAAGGATTCCACTAATCCGCTCCTTATATAACGACCCAAAAGTTACTCCATTTTTTTTTCAAATTACTCTGATGCCCTTGTAATTCTTGCTATAACATCTCAGGCCCTAGATGGGCATTGAGGCATCCCTGTGCACCAATTGACACACCTATGCAGCAAAAAACATTAAGCCATACACCCATATTTACAATACTAGAATTCAATGTTTCCAAACCATATTTACATATTTACACATCATCCTAGTATCATTTGCTCGAAAACATAATCCCCTAAATACTCTTACCCTATAAGCAGGGAAAAATACAAGATTTCTCTATCTGTGAGCTTGATCTACTCGCTCTGAAAAATGTTAAACCATTGGGATGAGACGATGCTCAATAAGAGGAAATATGCTATTACTTGTGTGTGACAACTGAGTTTTATAAAGATTTTAAAGATAATATCTAAAATTGTAAAAGCTAGTAAATCGATATACAGTATAACTTGTATTTATCATATTTTAAAATATAACTGTAATATATGAGTTTTCTACTTTTTCATACTTCTAATATCATACTGTATTGCTAATGATCAGTAAATCTGTATACATATACATAACTGAAATGTTTACCCTAGAAAACTGTACATCATGATTTAACCCCTCATGACAAGGTTATGTAGCCCATAGGTGGGACTTAATCTTGGTTAGCCTAACAGGTAAGTCAACTATACTCTACCAATGCTTAGTCTGACCCAAAACTAAAAACTCTCCAAGGCTTGGAATTGGTTACTACCTCGTCAAACCAGTCTCCTCAGCTCAGAATACCGGGGAGACTACAAACTCTCCAGACATGGTTTGACGGAATCAACATACTATCTAAGATATGTGGTTGCACTTTGATATGAAAATAGTAATGGTACCATTCTATGTTAACTGAACATAACTTGATTCATCAGGGTTTGATACTGTGTATACTATTTCTATAAATATCCTACTGTTTTCATCATAATTCCAAAATAACCATAACACTATAAAGAGATTGAAGCTCAATTGAATTTAGATCACCAAATTTATCTTCCATGTATTGAAAGATTCAGACTTTGAAGACTTAAATTCAGAGTTAGGATTAGCATCAACTCAGTAGTGAAAGCAAGATGAGAACATGAGAGATTTAGAGTTTTGAGAGTTCTTGATTGCTGGAAAATTTCTTGGTGTTTAAAATCATTATAGGTAGGGCTATTTATAGATGTTTAAAAGATAATTTCTTGCCCCCCAAGTTTGCTTGGAGTAAACATCATGTTTCCAAAAAGAGTAGAGCCCAAGAAAACCATTTAAAAAAAATTTCCCATTGAGGTTTTTTTTTTTGTTTTTAAATCCTGTTCGAGTGGTAGCTGTCTGCCACAATCTGGCAGTCACCTGCCATAGTCAAAACTCAACACACAGAAGGTTGGCAATCGCCTACCAAGGCATTGGCAGGAGCCTGACTTGACCACCCAGGTGCCTAACAGGTCATAGGCAGTCGCCCGGGACCCTACTATCTCCCACTTTTTAATTCTTTTAATTTGGTAGTCTACTGCCTGTATTGGCAGTCGCCTGGCTCTTAGAAAATTGCTTTTCACTTTGAAAACTTCTTTCCTCACTTGAGACCTTTATCATTTTGATTTAGAAAACATATTTTAAAGTCTTTCAAAAATTTGTTTCTTAGTTTCTTTTTATTTGTAAGAGCTTCAATTTAATTTATATTGAGGTTTACATGAAGTACTTACATAAAGACATCCTTAAAACTCTAAACTTTTGAACTTCATGTAAATCCTTGCTTTGAAATCTTTCCTTGATCATATATCATCTTTGAGCTTTTAATCAACTTTCATTCTTCAAGCTTTTATAAAATATGTCCATCATGAGCTTTATTAACCCTTGAGTTTGGCTTTGAAATACTTAAGCTTTACCTGCTTCCTGAAATAGTTCAACTTGAAAACCATATCAAACTTATCTTGATTTGCTATCGTCAAAAAAAGAATTGTAAGCTTTGTTGGGCCAACAATCTCCCCCTTTTTGATGATGACAAATCTAGTGAAAAAATTAGAAAATACTCTTTAAAGTACTCACTTTTTACAATAGTCATCGCTCCCCTTTTCAATGAGCATGAATGAAAAATTTAGTAAGCATAGAGTTTTAAAGCATAAAGTAAATTTCTCAAGTATTCTTAAGCATAAAGTACTCAAACATCAGGTAGTCAAACATATGCATAAAGTATCAAGCATTAGGTAGTCAAACATATACATCAAGTATCAAGCATCAAGTAGTCAATCATATTTTTAATTTTTCTCTCTCACTCTCCCATTTTGGACATCAATCAAAAAGGGAAAGAGGGTGATCAATCATAAATCATATTTAACTTTGAACTACAAAGTACTTAAGGCCATCTAGAATATGATACAAGCAAATATGCTGGCTGGTGAAATACATGGAAATATTAAGTACTAATACATAAGATAAGGTATCAAAACACCACAAGGATTAAGCACGTCATTCTAAATCATCCTTGGATGCACACTTATCATCTTCGTCTTCTTGTTCCTTGAAATTTTAAGCAAATTCATCGTCACTAGATGTAACTGAGCTGATATCCATCGGTGTTGTACCTTTAGAAGAGCTAGCCAAATGCTTATCAATTTTATCAACACGCAGAGCAAGGTTAGGGCAGTGAGTTTCCACAGTGGTAACCTTCTCCTAAAGTGTACCAAGACTAGATTGCATCCTATCATTGAAGTTTAGATAGTGAGTGTAAAATGGTAGAAACCAGGAAGGAGTATCTGGTCTAGTTGAACTAAAGTAGCTGGCATAAAAGGCTGAGGAGGAGGCTCAGGTGTAAGGTCTCAACAACCTTTGTGAAACTAGCTTTGAGTGGTTTTCTTATAACCCATTCTCTTAAGAATTGTGTCAGCAAATATGTTATAATGGGTTTTTCAAATGAAGTTGAAAGATGGTGTGAGGATGTTATGATTGGAAAACACCATATTCAAAATCCCAACATATGGTAGAATAATGCGAGGAGCGTCAACTTTCATATTAATCCATTTGATAATAAGACTTGAAAGACCTACTTTTTTCCCTTTCAAAATGCACCACATGATGAAACAATCTAGAAAAGAAATATGATCACGTGAACCAGATCGAGGTAGGATATTATAAGTAATGAATTTATGTAAAATTATGGCTTAAAGGTTCACCTATTTATAGATAGGTGGATTTCCAAAATAAGTGGGTTCATCATTCGTCACAAGAGGTAAGAATGCCTCTAGGGTAAACCCTTGTGCCATATCCATTGTTTCTCAACAATTTGAACTTCAAAATCTCCCAATTTAACACGAAGGATTTTTCCTAAAGATAAGGGAGTGAGGTGAATACTTTTTCCTAAGAGATCAGTTTTTATCCCATCTTCTTGTATCTCCATGTTCGCATAAAAAATCCTTACCAAGTTTGGATAATGCCCTTTGGTCTGATAGGTGGTAAATCTTTCCCAACCAATTTCTTTCAAAAGCTCTAAAATTTTAGGAAAGTCTGAATCAAAAAATTCAACATCAATCACTTTACCTAGAATTGGTTCCAATGAAGCAATTTGATTTCAATAAAGATGTTTGGCTTGAGGAGTAACTAACCATTTCTAGACTTCATCATTGTTGATGTGTGAGGAGGAGGAAGCACCCTTCTTTGCAACCGTCTTTGTTCATGGCATGTTTTCTTGAGATTGGAATCCGAGAAACCCTAGAAATTGGTGATGATGATGTAGATTTTGAGTTTGGATTCTAATTTTAGACGTATTTAGAGGAGAAATAAGCTTGAATAAGAGTAGGAATGAAAGGATTGAGAGTGAGAGGAGAAGTGGCAGGCGCTTAAGGGCTATTAAAATGAGGCAGAATAGGGTTTTAAACCCTTACTCGTCACAAGGCAGTTGCCTGCCATGAAGAGGCAGGCACCTGGCAACCCAAAAGGCACCAAGTCAATAGCATGGTAGTTTCCTGACACTCAGGTGGCAATCTTCTGCCAAACATATTTTTCTAAAAAAGCCTTCTTCAAACAACTTCTCAAACATACATCATTTCTAATTCTCGTCCAATGAATATAAATCGATCCTCAAAGAGTGGTTTTGTGAATATGTCCGCTAATTGATCATTTGTATTAATGAATTCTAGAATTATTTCTTACTTTGTTACGTGATCTATTAAGAAGTTATGTCTTATGTAAATATGTTTTGTACTTTAGTGAGATACCACATTTTTTGAAATATTTATGGCACTTGTGTTCTCGAACTTTATTGGAATTGTTTAATATTGAAGTTTGAAATCTCTTAATTGTTGTTTCATATAATGTTTGAGCACAACAACTCCCAGCTGCTATGTATTCTGCTTCAGCTGTGGATAATGCCACAAAATTTTGTTTCTTTGAAAACCGAGAGACTAGTGAGTTGCCTAGAAAGTGACGAGTCCCACTAGTGCTATTTCTATCTATTTTACACCAAGCATAATCCGCATCTGAATAGCTTATCATTTCAAAATTAGTTCCCTTTGGATACCACAAGCATAGATCAAGTGTGCCTAGAAAGTACCTAAGTATTCGTTTAACTGGTATTTGATGTGATTCTTTAGGTTCTAAATGAAACCTAGCACACATGCATACACTAAACATGATGTCGGGTCTACTTGCTATCAAATATAATAGGATTCCTATCATTCTTTGGTAATGTTTTGTGTCCATTTGTTTTCCTTTTTCATCTTTGTCAAGGCTTGTTGAGGTGCTCATAGGGGTTCCTATGGGTTTGCTTTCTTCCATATCAAACTTTTTCAACATATCCTTAATATATTTACTTTGATTTATGAATGTTCCATTCTTAGCTTGTTTAATTTGTAACCCTAGGAAGTAATTCAACTCTCCCATCATAAACATTTCAAATTCTCTTTGCCTACATGCAACAAATTCTTTACATAATTCCTCATATGTTGCACCAAATATGATATCATCAACATAGATTTGTACTATTAGCATATTTTTATTTTTAGTTTTTATGAATAGAATGCTATCTTCCTTTCCTCTTGAAAAAATATTTTTGAGTAAAAATTTGCTTAGTCTTTCATACTAAGTTGTAGGAGCTTGTTTCAAATCATACAAAGCTTTTGTTAACTTGAATACAGGAATGGGATTTTTCGTGTCTTCAAAACCAAGAGGTTGTTTAACATAAACTTCTTCATTTCTAAATCCGTTTAAGAAAGCACTTTTGACATCCATTTGATATAGTTTAAAATCCTTATGGGCTACATAGGTTAGGAGCATCCTTATTGCTTCCATTCTTGCTACGAGGGCAAAGGTTTCATCACAGTCAATACATTCTTCTTGATTATAACCTTGTGCTACTAGCCTAACTTTGTTTCTAACAACTACCCCATTTTCATCCTTCTTATTTCTAAAGACCCCTTTAGTTCCAATGATCGAATGTTCTTTGGGTTTAGGTACTAGTTGCCATACTTGACTTCTTTCAAATTGATTTAGTTCTTCTTGCATAGCCATAATCCAAAAATCGTCATTTAAGGCTTCTTCAATGTTCTTAGGTTCATCTTGAGATAAAAATGCACTATAGTTGCATATATTTTTCAATGATGCTCTAGTGGTTACTTCTTTTGTTGGTTCTCCAGGATGAGCCAAATTGGTACACCTTACAGGATGGTGACCTCCTCTTCCGACGATACCACACACTGGGAATACAAAGATAATAAAATGATGTTTGTACAAACAAAGTGCTACTCCAATAAGCATATATGTACAACAATAAAAGAAATGCACTCTAGTATGATGGGAGTTTCACCTCAATAGAGTGATTGTAATTTATCTCTCAAAAATTATATTTATGTGATAATGTGAGAGATGATAAAAGAATGATCTTTGATTTCAAATGTAAAATATTCACTAAGTGAATTTCAAAGATCAAATAAAAACTCAAATAATATCTCTGTTAATTTAGGGGTAATCCCAAGAGGAGGGTGAATTGGGTATTTAAAAATATTTTGGTACTTCAATCCTTAATTAAAAACCCAAATATACAAGCACAAACTTGGATATACACCGATTTCAGTATTATACAACTTAATTGATTTAATCAATGGATATCTCAATTAATTCAGTATTATCCAATTATTCTAATGTATTTTAGATATTCATATATACCAATATTTAAAGCATGCATAGAAGGTATAATATGAATATAAGTGCAGAAATATAAAGAGGGAGAAAGAGAGAGAGAGAGCGCGGACACCAAATTTTTAACAAGGTTCGGTCAAACCCAACCTACATCCTCGCCATGGGCAAAACACCCAAGGATTCCACTAATATGATCCTTATGTAACGACCCAAAAATTACACCATTTTTTTTTATAAATTACTCTGATACCTGATTACGCGTCAAAACTACGTAATTGGACATCTTAACCCGGGCTTTACGGTTTATATTTTTAATTAAATGTCCAAAATTATCCAATATTTTAATAAAGTGGCAAAATCATCATTCTTGAATTTTATTGCAGTATTTATGAAGTTTTGGTAATTTTTTGTTGCAGGAAAAATCTCAGAAACCAAAACCGACACCTGTTCGTATTTCGTGCATAACTTTTCTGTCCGAGCTCCGATCGAGACAATTCAAATTTTTAGAGAAAGAAGAAAGGATTAGCTACAACTTTTCTATTTTTAGTTTTATGAGAAACAGACTCTAGAAGAGTCAGATTTGTGATGAACAGAGAATGAAAAAAATATAACAATTCGGGTCGTGGCTTCACGGATCCTAGGGCAGCGCATCCCCCTCCCCTTTATATTTCCTTCTTCTTCTCTTTTCCAGGGACTAGCCTTGCGCACCACCCTCTCTGGCCCTCTTCTCTCCCTCACTATTATCTTGTTTTTTTCTCTCCTGAAGCAATTTTTTTTTCCTTCTCATTCTCTGTCTTTTATTTCTCAGTCCTCTTTTCAATCTCTCCTTCATCCCCTGTTCTCTTCGTCCCCCTCTCTATTTTCCTTTTCCTTCCTCTTTGTCTCCTAAACATCCCACTGATACCCACCACAGCAGCCAGCATCCATGCACCAGCTGCAGTTGCCAACCGGTAGAACAGAACAGCCACGACCACTCCTGTGCCTTTCTGTTCTACTCCGATGGTACCAGTTCCTTTGCTCTCGGCCTTCTGTACCAAAAAACCAGCCCTTCATCCTCAGCCCACAATCCCTCCAGAATCTCCAGTGCACGGCCGCTGCCAGCACCAACCACCCGAGGTTCCCTCCATAACAAAACAGAGCCTCGAGCTCCTCTGCACCAGACCATCCGGCTACTTCAGCAGAACCCGAGGCCAGCTGCTGCAACCAGCTTCTCCACACCTCAGAGCACAGTCATCAGTCGAACCCAGCACCAGTAGCAGCAATCACCAGCGGTTCCTCCTCTGCTCCTCCTTCCAGCAGACCTCCTGCAACTCTCCTCCGTTCTCTCTCTCTCTCTCTCTTCTCTCTTATTTTCTTTTCTTTCTTTTATTTCCAAAATTGCAACTAAATATTTCTTTTCTTTTTATTTAGTTATTTATTAGAGTTTTTGAAAATTTTTTTTGAATGAGTGTTAAATAATTTTAATTTGTTTTAGTGAAGTTTAATTTTTATTTGTTTATGTTTCTCTTACTTAATGTTACTATTAGATTTGAAGAATTTAATTTAGCTTCTTTTATTTATTTATCATTCGATTTAGTTAGGGTCGGTTTTGTTAAAGTTCGTGTTTTACCGTATTCCATTATCGTTTGAATGTTCCTTTTTCATTGAAGTTTATGGTTGTGTTTAAATTGTGTTTGAGGTTCAAGTTCATGTTAAAGGTTCAATTTTTATTGTATGCATTTGTGTCCGATCGAGTTTCCATTCCTGTGTGCTTTAATTCCATGATCAATGTTACCATTTTTAATTAGCGCGTGGTTTGATGTTTCCTTAGGTAGATTAGAGTTTCCATACTTACTCTTTAAATTGAAGCATGTTAGTTTTAGGACTTTAATTTTTGTGTTTTTTTTTAAATCTCCAAAATTTTGAAAATCTGAATCTGAACCGAGTTCAGTTGCTTTTTAATTTCGATTAGAAGAACGTAAAATCTAAGATTAAAACGCATTCCTTGAGGAGACGATCTAGCCCTTGGGCTAAATATTACACGACGTAACTCCTATACTTGGGATAGCTTTCGAGCTGCTCATTTTTCGAGTGAGTCAAGTTTTTGGAGCCGTTGCCGGGGAGTGCCAGTTTTAATTTCGAATTTTGCATTTTCCCAATTATATTTTTGATATTTTTTCAAATAAATAGAAAAAATTGAAAAAAAATTAAAAAAAAAATTTTTTGTCTGTTTCCATGTTAGTGGATTTTTGCTGGCCATTGTGATGTTTGATGCCCTGGGTTTGAGATAATTCGAATTGATTGTGTAGACTTTCACCTAGCACCAGTAGAGATACACATAGCACCGAGTCTGACTGTTCACTTGTTAGTCCTGCGAGTGATTCTGAATTTGAGTTGAATAATTTGTTTGGCCATTATTTTGAAGAAGCTATGGCTGCACATTCACCACGTACACTTGAAGATTTTCTATTGCTTGCACGCACATCTACACCTTCATGCATTGTGTTGCCACAAGATGCACCAAATTTCACTCTTAACCATGGCATGTTATCTGTGATTCCCCAGTTTCATGGGATGGACTCTGAGAGTCCGTACCAACACTTGATAGACTTTGAGATGGTTTGCACCACTTTTATTAATAGGGTTGGGACTGATGAATGCATTAAACTGCATTTGTTTCCCCTTTCTCTGAAAGACAGGGCAAAAATCTGGTTTAATTCTTTGTGCCCTAACTCTATTACTAGCTGGGCTGAAATGTAGCGTGAGTTCTTACATAAGTTCTCTCCTCTTCAGAGAACTCAGTACCTGCAGAAGCAGATCAGTCAGTTCATGCAAAAAGATAGCGAGACATTCCAGGCATGTTGGGAGAGATTCAAGGACCTGATGAACATATGCCCGCACCATGGTTTCGAATCATGGAGGTTAGTGAACTATTTTTTTATTGCTTTAACCCCTGTGTGCAAACAATTTGTCTAGTCTATGTGCAATGGGATGTTCTTCCTGAAGGAACTAGACGAGGGCTTATCATTTTTAGACTATCTCGCTGAGAGTGCCCAGCAGTGGAACGCACGACCTGAATGGGTGCCAATAGCTGCCCAACCTATTTGAGCAATCAGTGGCGGGGGTAGATATGAGGTCAAAGAGGACACTAGCTTACAGGCCCTTGTAGCTGCGTTATCTAAGAAATTGGAAGTCATGGAATCCGAAAAGTCGAAAGCTGAGATTTGCACGATTTGTGAGACTTCAGACCACAGACCTCAGGATTGTCAATTCTTACCTGTGTTGCAAGAGAGCAGATCTGATCAGGTGTTATCGGCAAATTGGGTCAACAAGACGCAGAATCAGCCACTCTCAAACACTTATAACCCAAGGTGGCGGAATCATCCAAACCTTCAATGGAGAAATGATCAGTCTAGTTCATCATCTTCACGATATCAGTAGGCACCTCAATCATATGCACCGCCTCCGCAACCGACATACAATCCAGTCGTAGCTCCTCAACCGCAACAGTTTTCTCGGAGCTATGCACCACCAAGATTCCAACCAGCATTAGTCCCCATTCCAGTAAAGAAAGCTTTTGATGATAATGTAGTGCAGGTGGCAACCATGCTCCAGCAGTTCATGCAAATGCAAGTTACGACCAATGGAGAACTGAAAGATGCCATAAGCAAGATGAGTACACAGCTTAATACCCTTGGAAAAAGGAAAATTCCCTGCACAGCCTCAGCCTAATCCCCAGGTATACAGACAACAACAATAGTCAGTGCACAATGTTTCAGGGGATGCGTATGAGTCAGCAAAAGCAGTTATTACTTTGCGAAGTGGAAAAGAAGTTTCTCATCCTGAATTACCTACTGATCAACAGCCAGTCACGCCGAAACTTGAGGTGGTAGATGACATAGATAAAGGAAAGAAAAAATCAGATGAGGCTAGCTCGAGTTCTACAACGCCCAATAAGAAGGAAGATAAGCCAGTTAAGGAATACCAGCCGGTGGTCCCATACCCTCAGCGTTTGACATCTGGACAAAAGAACAAGTATCATACGGAGATTCAAGAGATATTCAAGTAGGTAAAAATCAACATCCCACTCTTAGATGCCATACAGCAGATCCCTACATATGCAAAATTCCTGAAAGACCTCTGCACCGTAAAAAGGAAACTGAACGTGAAGAAAAAGGCTTTCTTAACTGAGCAGGTCAGTGCATTGATTCTTAGTCAAACTCCACAGAAACTTAGAGATCCTGGGTTCCCTACGATACCAATCATGATCGGTGAATCTCGTATTGGGAGAGCTCTACTTGACCTTGGGAGTAGTGTGAATCTACTTCTGTCTTCGTTATGTGACCAGCTGGGTTTAGGTGAATTAAAGAGAACTAGTATGATGCTACAATTGGCAGATAGATCTGTAAAGGCTCCAAGAGGTATTATTGAGGATGTTTTGGTTCATGTTGATAAATTTTACTATCCTGTGGATTTTGTTGTTTTAGATATGCAGCAACCTGTTTCCACCGTATATCAGGCTCCTGTCATTTTGGGGCGACCATTCCTTGCTACTTCAAACGCCCTGATTAACTATCGGAGCGGAGTCCTCAAGCTTACATTTGGGAACATGACACTGGAAATAAATGTTTTTAATGCTCATAGGATGTCAAGTGGGTGTGATGATGCAGATACTCATTCAGTCGATGTGATAGATGACTTAGACATTTCGGAGCTACTTTCGGTACTCGACGTCGATGCCGCACTTGAAAATGACTCTTTTGCGCAGTTTGAAGGGATTGATGAATTATTGCTAGAATCAGAGGAGCAGATCCTAGACAGTGTTCGTCATATGTTTGATGCGAGTTATACAAGTAGTTGGCGTAAGCCTACATTTGAGGCCATTGACCTACCAGAAATTCTGAAGTCATCCGTCGAAGAAATTCCAACACTTGAGTTGAAACCATTGCCTGCCAAGCTAAAATATGCTTTCTTGGGTCCAGTAGACGGCACATTCCCTGTGGTAATTTCTTCACACCTTACTCTTGAATAGGAAACTAAATTAATGCAGGTACTTCGAGAGTATCGAGGAGCGATTAGATGGACTATTGCTGACATCAAGGGTATCGACCCTTCCATTTGCATTCATAACATCTTCCTCGAAGGAGACGCTAAACCAGTTCGAGATGCACAAAGAAGGCTGAATCCAGCCATGAAAGAGGTGGTAAAAAACGAAGTGCTGAAATTATTAGCTACTGACATCATCTATCCAATCTTCGACAGCAAATGGGTAAGCCCAACACAGGTAGTTCCAAAAAAATCTGGTTTGACTGTCATTGAAAATGCTAATGGAGAATTGATCCCATCTAGGAAAGTAATGGGTTGGAGAATGTGCATTGATTATCGTAAATTGAATTCCGCTAGCCGAAAAGATCATTTCCCTTTACCTTTCCTAGATCAGATATTAGAGAAAGTAGCTGGTAATTCTTTTTATTGTTTCTTGGATGGATTTTCTGGTTACTATCAAATTTCCGTAGCACTTGAGGACCAAGAGAAGACTACCTTCACTTTTCCCTTTGGCACCTTTGCTTTCTGCAGAATGTCATTCGGTCTATGCAATGCTCCTACTACTTTCCAACGATATATGATGAGCATTTTCTCTGATATGTTAGATGATATGTGCAAAATTTTTATGGATGAATTTTCTGTGTTCAGTAAGTCTTTTGATCATTGTTTGACACAATTAATTGCGATTTTGAAAAGATGTGAGGAAAAGAATTTACTTCTAAACTGGGAAAAATGTCAATTTATGGTACGTAGTGGTTTAGTACTTGGACATTTGGTTTCTGAGTGTGGTATAGAAGTTGACAGGGGCAAGGTAGAGCTGATTTCTCAGTTACCTGTCCCTAAGACAGTCCGGGATATTCGCTCCTTCCTTGGTCATGCCGGTTTCTATAGACGTTTTATTAAGGGTTTCAGTAGTATTGCTAAACCATTATGTACCTTGTTGCAAAATGAAACTGAATTTTTGTGGACTAATGATTGTCAACAGGCCTTTGAAACACTAAAGCGACATTTGACTATTGTGCCTATCATGCAACCTCCTCGGTGGCACTTGCCATTTGAGATCATAACCGACGCTAGCAACTACGCTCTTGGTGTTGTTCTAGGTCAACGAATTGATAACAAGCCATCGGTTATTTATTATGCCAGTGGAACTTTGAATGATGCTCAGAGAAATTATACCACCACTGAGAAGAAGTTGTTAGCTGTTGTTTTTTCTTTAGAAAAATTTCGCTCTTATGTCATTGGTGCACCTATCATTATTTTTACTGATCACTCTGCTTTGAAATATTTATTAGCAAAGAAGGATGCCAAGCCCAGGTTGATCAGGTGGATTCTACTCCTCCAGGAATTCGATATCACCATATGTGATAAAAAGGGCGTGGAAAACGTTGTAGCTGACCATCTTTCTCGGTTGCAGCTACCCGAGGTACTGGTGTCCCCTCCTTTGAATGATGACTTTCTTGATAAACGTCTCTTTGCTGTGTCACGTGCACCATGGTTCGCCGACATTGTGAATTATCTCGTCACCGACCGAATGCCAGACCATTGGCTCACCCAAGACAAGCGTAAGTTCCTAGCTGAGGTAAGATATTATTATTTTGATAATCCATACCTGTTCAAATATTGTTCTGGCCAGTTGGTGCGTAGATGTGTTCCAGATGATGAATTTAGTTTCATGATGCATTTTTGCCATGGTGGGACATGTGGAGGCCACTTTGCTGCTAAGAAAGCTGTTTCAAAAATATTACAAAGTGGACTCTACTGGCCTACCATGTTTAAAGATGTTGAAAATTTTTGTAAAGCATGTAAGGCCTGTCAAAAATTAGGAAAAATTACTGCCAAGAATGAAATGCCTATGTCCCCCATATTGACTCTTGAGATTTTTTATTGTTGGGGTATTGATTTTATGGGACCTTTCCCCATTTCTTTCGAGCATTCTTACATTTTGGTCGCTGTAGACTATGTTTCTAAATGGGTGGAGGCAATACCTTGTCGAACCAATGACCACAAGGTTGTCATACGTTTTCTCAAAGAGTTATTTGCACGCTTTGGCATGCCCAAGGCAATCATTAGTGATGAAGGGTCCCATTTCTGTAACAAACCTTTTGAAAAACTCATGCAAAAATATGGTGTAACCCACAAAGTCTTTGCCCCTTACCACCCTCAAACCAATGGTCAAGCTGAATTGGCCAATAGAGAGATCAAAACGATACTTGAGAAAACCGTGCGTCCTAATCGTAAGGACTAGTCAGAAAAACTTGTTGACGCACTTTGGGCCTACTGAACAACTTTCAAGACAAACTTAGGGATGTCTCCCTACAGGTTAGTATACGGTAAGGCATGTCATTTACCTGTTGAAATTCAACATCATGCTTTATGGGTTATCAAATAGATTAACCTTTCACTTGATGATGCCACAAGTTTAAGAAAATTGCAAGTATGCGAGCTTGAAAAATCTCAAAGGGACGCTTATGATAATGCTCGTTTGGCTAAGGAGTGGATGAAGTTGCTACATGATAGGAACATCAAAGAAAAACAACTTTTCCCTTCTCAACAAGTGCTACTCTATGACTCCTGACTGCATGTGTTTCCCGGGAAATTGAAATCCCGGTGGAGTGGTCCGTATATTGTTGAAAAAGTTCATTCTCGTGGTGCGGTAGAGATTGTAGATCCGAATAATGGCAACCGTTTCACAGTCAATGGACAGCGCCTAAAGCCTTTCATGACCCCATTCGATGTCGACAAAGAGGTCTTGCTTTTGCAAGACCCTAGGGGAGTCGTCTGACCTTTCTATGCTACTGTTTTATTTTTATTTTTATTTTTATTTTTTTTCGCTTATTTGTTTTAGTTGTGTTTTTCCCTTTTCTTTCTTATTACATTAGTCAGTAGTACTGTTCCATTAGTTGTTTACCGTGCACAATTTTATTTCCCCTGCTCTTTCACATTGAGGACAATGTTCCACTTTAGTTGGGAGGGTGAGCTTTCGCATGTGACACTGTGCACGTACACATACCGAGTTTCATTTTATTAAAAAAAAAAAAAACATAAAAAAATCAATCAAAAAAAAAAAAATAGAGAAATAAAGGAGGAGTGCTGAAGGAATTACATTGCGCTATGCTATGCTTAACATTGCATATACCTTTCACATACTCGCGTATAGCTTAAGAATGACACACTTGAGTCAATCATGCATTTATATGACTTTATGACTCTATGAAGAATTGATTGGTAGTACATTCGTGTTAATTTGGCTATATAATTTCTTGTAATTATATGGCATCTCACGAGGCTGAATAAACACATTCACATGATTCATTGCACTTAGGGTTTCCTGTGAGCACTGAGAGAGCACCCGTGGCGACTATGACACCTTGTGAGATATCCTTGAGCTATTTATCGTCCTTTTGAGCGTTAATATCAAATTAGAGTTCATGGAACTCAATTCTCTTTTTCTGGATGATTCCTTTATACACTAGTCTATGTTTTGATTTTCTAGCCTAGAGGTGACACCTAGTGGGGAGATAGAAACCTAGGTCTTGTAGCCTACTCAAGATGTGAAGGCTGAGCCACCTATAGAGATAGACTTAATTCATGAACTCCTATTCAAGCTCAATTCCCATTGATGGTATGAAGATTACAAAAGAAGTGTTATGATTGTCCTTATTGCTCAAGAAAAGACAGAAAATAAAGAATGAGCAGAAAAAAGAATAAGCAATACACATGCGCATGAAATGAAATGTCAATGCCGACCCAAATACATATCACAAAAAGTCAAGGACGACACATATTTTCCACGTATGAAGATGCTTCAACCGGTTAATGTCTCAGATGTATTCACGACAATATCCTTTCCGGACTAGTCCACTCCATATACTTAGCGTTGCTCCCTTTAATATGTGGGATGTTTGATCGCGACACTACTCCTCACATATGATGAGTGAACCTATTTTCTTTGAGTGTTCTTGAGGGTATACCAATTAGGCCGAGTCAAAGCGACCGTTCTGTAGGTGTCCACTGGCGTCCTAGGTGTACTGAGTCACACACATCACACACACCTCGAGAGTTTACCTGTTTATACTCGAACTTATATGATTGCATTAACTCTGAATGTGCCACTGATTAACTTCATGTAAGTATACTGCTCTCAAATCACATATAAACGATGAAACTTGCATGAGTGACGTGCTTTGGAGTCGTGTGCATTGAATATGAACGAGCTTATGTGAAATTCAGTTATGTTCTTGTATGTGAAGTGGTATAGTTATATCGCATGTGCATTGATTTCATGATCATCGGAGTATGTAGTTGTAGACATCACCCTGAGATTCATTCACGTCATTTGCTATAGACTAGCAAAACGTTAGTTGGGGGGTGTGATTACGCGTCAAAACTATGTAATGTGGCATCTTAACCCGGGCTTTACGGTTTATATTTTTAATTAAATGTCCAAAATTGTCCAATATTTTAATAAAGTTCCAAAACCATCATTCTTGAATTTTATTGCAGTATTTATGAAGTTTTGGTAATTTTTTGTCGCAGGAAAAATCTCAGAAATCAAAACCAACACCTGTTCGTATTTCATGTATAACTTTTCCATCCGAACTCCGATCAAGACAATTCAAATTTCTGGAGAAAGAGAAAAGGATTATCTACAACTTTTGAATTTTGAGTTTTGTGAGAAATGGGATCCAAAAGAGTCAAATTTGTTATGAATAGAGAATGAAAAAAAATGAAAAAAATATGACAATTCGGGTTGGGTTGGACAATTTGGGTCGTGGCTTCACGGATCCTAGGGCAGTGCATCCCCCTCCCCTTTATATTTCCTTCTTCTTGTACTTTCTGGAGACCAGCCTCGCGCACCACCCTCTCTGGTCCTCTTCTCTCCGTCTCTATTATCTTGTTTTTTTCTCTTCTGAAGCAATTTTTTTTCCTTCTCATTCTCTGTCTTTTATTTCTCAGTCCTCTTTTCAATCTCTCCTTCATCCCCTGTTCTCTTCGTCCCCCTCTCTATTTTCCTTTTCCTTCCTCTTTGTCTCCTAAACATCCCACTAATACCCACCACAGCAGCCAGCATCCACGCACCAGCTGCAGTTGCCAACCAGTAGAACAGAACAGCCACGGCCACTCCTGTGCCTTTCTATTCTACTCCGACGGTACCAGTTCCTTTGCTCTCGGCCTTCTGCACCAAAAAACCAGCCCTTCATCCTCAGCCCACAGTCCCTCTAGCATCTCCAGCGCATGGCCGCTGCCAGCACCAACCACCCGAGGCTCCCTCCATAACAAAACAGAGCCCCGAGCTCCTCTACACTAGAGCATCCGTCTACTTCAGCAAAACCCAAGGCCAGCTGCTGCAATCAGCTTCTCCACACCTCAGCGCACAGTCACCAGTCGAACCCAACACCAGTAGCAGCAATCACCAGTGGTTCCTCCTCTACTCCTCCTTCTAGCAGACCTCCTGCAACTCTCCTTCGTTCTCTCTCTCTCTCTTCTCTCTTATTTTCTTTTCTTTCTTTTAGTTCCAAAATTGCAATTGAATATTTCTTTTCTTTTTATTTAGTTATTTATTAGAGTTTTTGAAAAATTTGTTTGAATGAGTGTTAAATAATTTTAATTTGTTTTAGTGAAGTTTAATTTTTATTTGTTTATGTTTCTCTTACTTAATGTTACCATTAGATTTGAAGAATTTAATTTAGTTTCTTTTATTTATTTATCGTTCGGTTTAGTTAGGGTCGGTTTTGTTAAAGTTCGTGTTTTACCGTATTCCATTATTGTTTGAATGTTCCTTTTTCATTGAAGTTTATGGTTGTGTTTAAATTGTGATTGAGGTTCAAGTTCGTGTTAAAGGTTCAATTTTTATTGTATGCATTTGTGTCCGATTGAGTTTCCATTCCTGTGTGCTTTAATTCCATGATCAATGTTACCATTTTTAATTAGCGCGTGGTTTGATGTTTCCTTAGGTAGATTAGAGTTTCCATACTTACTCTTTAAATTGAAGCATGTTAGTTTTAGGACTTTAATTTAAGTTTTTGTTTAAATCTCCAAAATTTTGAAAATTCGAATCTGAACCGAGTTCAGTACCTTTTTAATTTCGATGGGAAGAACGTAAAATCTGAGATTAAAACGCATTCCCTAAGGAGACGATCTAGCCCTTTGGCTAAATATTACACGACGTAACTCCTATACTTGGGATAGCTTTTGAGCTGCTCATTTTTCGAGTTAGTCAATACCCCTTGTAATTCTTGCTATAACATCTTAGGCCCCAAATAGGCACTGAGGTATCCCTGTACACCAATTGACACACTTATGTAGTGGAAAACATTAAGCCAGACACCCATATTTACAATACTAGAATTCAATGTTTACAAACCATATATACATATTTACGCATCATCCCAGTATCATTTGCTCAAAAACATAATCCCCTGAATACTCTTACCCAATAAGCAGGGAAAAATAAAATATCTCTTTATCTGTGAGCCTGATTTGCTCGCCTAGCTAGATCACCTGAAAAATGTCAAACCACTGCGATGAGACAACACTCAGTAAGAGAAAATATGCTATTACTAGTGTGTGGGGATTGAGTTTTATAAAGATTATAAAGATAATATCTGAAACTGTAAAAGATGGTAAATCGATATACAGTATAACTTGCATTTATCATATTTTAAAATATAACCGTAATATCTGAGTTTTCAACTTTTTCGTACTTATAGTATCATACTATATTGCTGATGATCTATAAATATGTATAGATATACATAACTGAAATGTTTACCCTAGAAAACAATAGGTCATGATTTAACCCCTCTTGATAGGGTTGTGCGGCTGGTAGGCGGGACTTAATGCTGGTTGGCCTACCAGGTAAGTCAAATGTACTCTACCAATCCTCAGTTTGGCCCAAAACTACAAACTCTCCAAGGCTCCGAAATGGTAACTACCTCGTCAAACCGGTCCCCTCAACCTAGAATACTGGGGAGACTACAAACTCTCTAAACATGGTTTGACGGAATCAACATACTATTTGAGATATGTGGTTGCACACTAATATGAAAATAGCAACGGTATCGTGTTCTGCTAGTTGAACATAACTTGAATAATCAGGGTCTGATATTGTATATACTATTTCTATAGATATCCTACTGTTTTCATCATGATTCCAAAACAACCATAACACTATAAATCTGATATGAGAATCTTGTAATATCTAACTAAAAGAACTGTAATATCTGACTATATAATCTGTAATGTCTGAGTGTTATGATTTTGGAAAGCATGGTAATCAATAATGACTGTAAAATACTGGTCTGTATAATTTCTATATAATATCTGTCTGGTAAATATCTATCTATATATATACTGTAATTCATGATATTCTGAAAACTATATAAATTTTGTACTAATCAAATATCTACTCAGGCCACACGATTAAATAATTTGATTCACATGCTCAAAAATCTGTATTTTCTATTATACTAATATTTTATAATCTTAATAATAATAATTTGGTAAAACATATAATTTCTACTGATAATCATACTAAAATTCCTAGCATAGCGTATTTCCCTTACCTAATTGGCTAGGAGGCTCGCCTCCAACTTAATCCTTACGCTCCCGACGTACTATCCCCAAAATCCTGAAATAATACATATATACATATTTCCAATAAATCAACTATATTTCTCCAACGTCACATACTCACAAATTCTCTAAATTATAATTTACTCGGGCTCCTAAAAATATTTTCTGGGTCTTCAGCCCATGCGTGCAGGGTCCCAAAACACCCTATTTTTGAAAATATAATGTCCTAATTTTACTTCACAAAACTCCAGTATATTCGCTTATAATACTAAATCTGACCTCAAATAAGTTGGATAATACTAAAAATACAAAAATAATTTACTTAGCCTGGTTTTAGGATGGTTTCCAAATTTATCAAATCAACATTTCGCTCCGGCTATGTTGTAGAGAATCTCCCCAAGATCACCGTGGTAGCTTTTGATCATTGAACCAGGGAGAGAGGAAGCCAAAAACTTAGAGAGAAGTGAGAGAATCCCATTTTTAGAGAGAGAAAAATGAGAGAGAGTGAATTTTCTTTGTTGAAAACTCGTTTCGGCATATTTATAGATGTCTTGACACTTGGCCTCGTCAACGAGCCACATCACCTGGTCGACGAGTCTAAGAGGAATTTCATCGACGAACCCTTACTCCTGGTCGATGAAATTCAAGTCCAAGAAATCGTCCCCTCGGTATCTTCTCATCGATGAGACACATGTCCATGTTGATGATCTTAAGAAGACCCCGTTGACCTTCTTAAAATTTTCCTTTACTTCTACGTTTCTTTTATTATTTAATTACCATAATTCTACGGGTCTCTACATTCTTCCCTCCTTATAAAATTTCATCCTCAAAATTTACTGTTTATATTGAGCAACACTTTTAACATAAACGGGCTACTTATTTTATTATTAACCCTCACTTATAGGGGAGGAATACCGTGGTTACATAAGCAGTTCTGAGAGATTACAAATATACTCGTAAAAGAAAATTCTCCCAAACTAAAAAATCTTCCTATTCTATACTCTATATTACAATTACACATTCATTACACTGTACTAAAAAAAATAAAACTGTTATTATTTAACTTACAACTCACTCTATACCCCACTAACAGGTGTGGGTATTTCTGGCTAATTTCCTCTTCAAGCTCCTAAGAAGCTTCCTCTACCACGTGATTCCTCCATAAGACCTTTACTAGTGGAATTTTCTTACTGCGTAATTCCTGTTCCTTCCTGTCTAAGATCTGTACTAGAGCTTCCTTGTATGCTAGAACATCCTTGAATTCTAATTCTGCATAATTGATGATATGGGAAGGATCTGAGACGTATTTCCTTAACATAGAAACATGAAATACGTCATGTATTATGAACAAAGCTAGTGATAAATCTTGCCAATAGGCAATTGACCCAATCTTCTCGAGTATCTCAAATGGACCAATAAACCTAGGGCTCAACTTACCCTTCTTCCCAAACCTCATTACTCCCTTCAATGGTGCTATTTTCAGAAACACATGGTCAACCACTTTAAATTCCAATTCCCAACGACAAGTATCTACGTAGCATTTTTGACGACTCTATGCTACATTGATTCTGTCTTGAATAAGTCAGACTTTATCGTATACCTGTTGTACTATTTCTAGCCCCAAAACTCGCCTCTCACCTAAATCTTCCCAATATAAAGGAAAACGATATCTCCTACCATAAAGTGTCTCATAAGGTGCCATGTCGATGCTGGTTTGATAGCTATTATTGTAGGCAAATTCAACTAGTGGCAAATACTGGGTTCAGCTCCCCCAAAAATCCAATACACATGCTCACAATATATCCTCAAGTACTTGAATCGTTTTCTCTATCTGACCGTCTTTCTGAGGATGAAAAGCGGTATTGAATGCTAATTGAAACCCCAAAGCCTCATGCAAGCTCTTCCAAAACCGTGATGTAGAGCGTGGGTCATGGTCTGAGACTATAGACATTGGTACTCCATGGGGTGGAATAATCTCCTGAATGTAAATCTCTTCCAATCTACTTATAGGGTAGCAAACTTTAATAGGTAGAAAATGAGTTGTCTTCATTAGTTGATCAAAAACTACCCAGATGGCATTTTGACCAACTTTATTTCTCTTAATATCTGCAACACCGGCCTCAAATGATGCTCGTGCTCCTTAAAACTTCTCAAGTAGACTAGTATATCATTGATGAAAACCACAACAAACTGGTCCAGGTATTGATGGAACACCTGATTCGTTAAATCCATAAATACTTATGGTGCATTAGTAAACCCAAATGGCATCACCAAAAATTCGTAATGCCCATATCTGGTTTAGAATGTTGTTTTTGAAATATCATCTGCTCTAACTTTCACCTGATGATAGCCTGACGGCAAGTCAATTTTAGAGTAAACTTGGGACCCTTGGAGTTGATCAAATAAGTCGTCAATCCTAAGAAGAGGATATCTACTTTTGACTGTCAATTTGTTTATCTCCCTGTAATCTAGGCACAACCTCATGGTCATCTTTCTTTTTCACAAATCGGCTGGGACCCCCTACGATGACACACTGGGCCTGATAAATCCTTTATCCAACAACTCTTGCAACTTATCTTTCAATTCCTTCATTTCAACCGGAGCCATATGGTATAGTGTTTTAGATATCGGTGCCGACCCTGGTAGTAGATCCACGGTAAATTCAATCTTTCGGTCTGGTGGTAGGCCATGCAATTCTTCTAGAAAAACATCTGGAAATTCTCTAACTACTGAAATATCAGCTAGTTTTAATTCTTCTTTTGGCACTTCTTTTACGTAGGCAACATTCCCCTGGCAACCACCTTGTAGTAGTCTCCTCACCTAAATAGCTGACACTAGCTATGGCAAGGCATGTACACGTGAACCCACAAATATGTATTCTTGCTCACCCGGGGGTCTAAAAATTAGTTCCTTTTTATGGCAATCTATGCTGGCATGATTAGCTACCAGCTAATCCATACCCAGTATTACATCAAAACCCTATATATCTAGTACCACAAGATCATCTGGTAGTACTTTTTCCTGAATGCTTCTTGGAATGTTTCGAAGTACCTTCCTACATCTCACCAAAGATCTCGTCGGCATGACTATAGACAATTCTACATCTAATAGTTATGCCTCTACCCCAGTTACTTTAACATACCTCATCAATATAAAGGAATGGGTGGCACCTGTCTCAAACAAAATAATAACTTTATATGATAATACATCAAATGTACCTGTGACAACGTCTCCAGCAGTCTCGGCGTCTCTCGGTGTCAATGCATAGACCCTCACCGGCACCGTATTCCTCTGTTGGCCTCCACGGGGCAACTGATGACCACCCCGGTTCGGTCTAGAGCAGGTGCATAAATTGGTGGTCCCTGACATGTTCAGGCAATATGGTTGGGCCTCCCACAATGGTAGCAGACATTCTCCCCCACCGAATCTACCTTCTTTCCAAGGGCCTCGGCTGGAACCTGCCTAAAAACTCAAGGGTGTAGCCCTCTTCTTCTGGCTCTGTATCTTAGTCTCTCTCAACAAACTTCCCTCTGCTATTATGGCTCTGTCAACTAGCTCTAAGAAGTCCTATATCCTCAATACTACCACCTGTAAGTAAATATTTCGCTTCAAATTCCTCTTAAACATCCTGGCCTTTTTAGCTTCATCTAGAAAAATATAAAGGCAGAAACCTGACAACTTAATGAATTTTTCTGTGTACTGTTGGACTGTCATCAATCCTTGGGACAAGCTCAGAAACTCATGTACTCAAGCCTCTTTGATCGAGGCAGGATAGTATCTATCAAAGAACATTTTTCTGAATTGGGCCTAGGTCATCGATATTGGAATTGATCTCTGCTCCCCTAGTAAAGCAGTGGTCGTCCACCATCTCTCGGCCTCCCCTGTCAGCTTATACGTGGCATAGAGGACCCAATGCTCATCGGTGCAATAAAGTATCGTCAGGAGCTTCTCTATCTCATGCATCCAATTCTCCACAATTGCAGGATCAGCCACTCCTGAAAATGTTGGTGGGTTCATCTTCGTAAATTTTTCTATCAAGCATCCCTGAGTTGTAGATGAACCTCCCTGCTCCCTAGAGCTTCAGGCAATCTTAACCATAACTTGCAGAGCCACACTATGTAACATGACATCTTAATTCCCGCCTCTTGCACTAGAAGGCCCTGCTCCGTTGTCTCCATTAGCGTGAGCACTACTACATCCTGGTCCATTTTGAAATATTACAAAATTATTCTGAGAATCCAAACCTTACAATACTATTTTAAATAAAATACCCCTTAGCTCTTATCACTAATTTAAGGTCTGACCCTACCGTATGGAAATAGAAATCATCGATAGTTTGCTATAGTTTTCTTGAAATTGCCATCCTAAGAAAACACAGAAACCACCACGAAACTCT
This sequence comes from Malania oleifera, assembly GCF_029873635.1. Classification (NCBI taxonomy): domain Eukaryota; kingdom Viridiplantae; phylum Streptophyta; class Magnoliopsida; order Santalales; family Ximeniaceae; genus Malania; species Malania oleifera. The sequence continues at coordinate 61,541,438 of NC_080417.1, read as the reverse complement.
ATCTCTAAACCACAAAATAGATCCCTAAATTCTCATCCTAATTCCCCAACATTAACTAACTATTATCTTGTTAAACTCTTCTTAAGTTTCCATTCCTATATTCTGGTATTTTTTTTTTTTTGCTATACTCTAGAGTCTTCAGAACCTACCAACCTAGGCTCTGATACCAAACTGTAATGACCCAAAAATTAAACCATTTTTTTTTGTAAATTACTCTGATACCCTTGTAATTCTTTCTATAACATCTTAAGCCCCAGATGGGCACTAATGTATCCCTGTACACCAATTAAAACACCTATGCAGCGGAAAACATTAAGCCATACACCCATATTTACAATACCAAAATTCAATGTTTCCAAACCATACATACATATTTACACATCACCCCAGCATCATTTGTTCAAAAACATAATCACCTGAATACTCTTACCCTATAAGCAGGGCAATATAAAAATCTCTCTATCAGCGAGCCTGATCTGCTCGCCTAGCTGGATCACCTGAAAAATGTTAAACCACTAAGATGATACAACGCTTAGTAAAAGGAAATATTCTACTAATAGTGTGTGGCGACTGAGTTTTATAAAGATCATAAAGATAATATTTGAAACTATTAAAGCTAGTAAATCAATATACAATATAACTTGCATTTATCATATTTAAAAAATATAACTGTAATATATGATTTTTCTACGTTTTCATACTTCTAGTATCATATTATATTGCTGATGATCTATAAATTTGCATACATAAACATAACTGAAATGTTTACCTTTGAAAACTGTACGTCATGATTTAACCCCTTCTGATAGGGTTGTGCAACTGGTAGGCGGGACTTAATCCTGGTTGGCCTACCAGGTAAGTCAAATGTACTCTACCAATGCTCAGTTTAGCCCAAAACTGCAAAATCTCCAAGGCTCGGAACTAGTAACCACCTCATCAAATCGGTCCCCTCAACCCAAAATACTGGGGAGACTTCAAACTCTCCAAACACGGTTTGAAAGAATCAACATACTATCTAAGATATGTGGTTGCACTCTAATCTGAAAATAGCAACGGTACTGTGCTTTGCTAACTGAACATAACTTGACTCATCAGGGTCTGATACTGTATATATTATTTATTTAAATATCCTACTATTTTCATCATGATTCCAAAATAACCATGACACTATATATTTGATATGAGCATACGGTAATATCTAATAGAAAGAACTGTAATATCTGACTATATAATCTGCAATGTCTGAATGTTATGATTTTGGAAAGCATGGTATTCTGTAATTACTGTAAAATACCGGTCTGTATAATTTCTATATAATATCTGTCTGGTAAATATCTGTCTATATATACACTGTAAATCATGATATTTGGAAAACTATATAATTTTGTACTAATCAAATATCTACTCACGCCACACAATTAAATAATTGGATTCACATACTCTAAAATCTGTATTTTCTGTTATACTAATGCTTTATAACTTGAATAATAATAATCTGGTAAATCATATAGTTTCTGCTGATAATCGTACCAAAATTCCTAGCATAAAATATTTCCCTTACCTAAATGGCTGGGAGGCTTGCCTCCAACTTAATCCTTACGCTCTCAGCATACTATCCCAAAAAATCCCAAAAAATTACATATGTACATATTTCCAATAAATCAACTATATTTTCCAAAACTCACATACTCGTACATTCTTTAGATTATAATTTACTCGGGTTCCTGAAAATATTTTCTAGGTCTTCCGCCTATGCCTGTAAAGTCCCAAAACACCCTATTCTTGAAAATATAATATCCTAATTTTACTTCACAAAACTCCAGTATATTCGCATATAATACTAAATCTGACCTCAAATGAACTGGATAATGCTAAAAATACACAAATAATTCACTTACCCTAGTTTTGTGATGGTTTCCAAAATTCTCAAATCAACATTTTGCTCTGGCTATGTTGTAGAGAATCTCCCCAGGATCACCGTGGTAGCTTTTGATCATCGAACCGGGGAGAGACAGAGACAAAAACTTAGAGAGAAGACAGAAGTAAGAGAATCCTTTTTTTTAGAGAAAGAGAGAGAGAGAGAGAGAGAGAGAGAGAGAGAGAGAATTTTCTTTGTTAAAAACCCATTTCAGCATATTTATAGATGTCTTGACACTTGGCCTCATCGACGAGCCACGTCACCTCGTCAACGAGTCTAAGAGGAGTTTCGTCGACAAACCCTTACTTTTTGTCAATGAAATTCAGGTCCAGGAAACCATCCCCTCGGTATCTTCTTTTCGATAAGACACGTGCCCGCGTCGATGATCCCAAGAAACCTGTTCGTCGATGACACCCTACTGACCTTCTTAAATTTTTCCTTTACTTCCACCTTTCTTTTATTATTTAATTACCGTAATTCTACGAGTCTCTACACCTTAAACCTAGATGGAGCTTCCCGTTACAAACTACTACTTACAAGAAGTATAGCTTCCTCCTACTCTGCTGCTCACAAGAGGCACAACTTCCTCCTACTCCGTTGCTTACAAGAGGCACAACTTCCTCCTCCCCGATTCACAACTAGAACCGTTAATACAATAGATTGATAAAATTCCTAAACACTCAGATGGTTCTAAACAAGCTAATGAGTACAATAAAATTCATAAAACACATTCATAGGACACAACTTAAAGCTCAATGAATGTATGTGATGATTTCAATAATAATCAAATATATGATTTTTGTATATAAAAATATGTATGATGAGTTTTCTCAAAGATCTACACCCAATGCAAATATCTCCAAAAATTTATTTTTCAAATAATATTTGTTGGAGATCTACGGTTTTCTCAAATAATATTTGGCACGAATAAAATAATATTAAATCTTTGAATAAAAATAATATCAAGAATGCTTCAAAGATTTTAAAGTGTTAGAATGAACTTTTCCCACAAGATATTTCAAACAAGAATATGAAACTTAAGGTTCTTGCTCCCTTAATAAAATATTAAATAAAAATATGAGAGAAGAAAAACTTTTACAATGAGGATTAAATGCCCAATTATAAAACCTTGTATACCAAACCTCAATATCAAACGTGATAGCAAGATGAATGCGTGAATGCCCTTTGTGAAGTTGAGAGAATACCTAAAAGATGTTTGAACTTGATAGAGTTTAGGCAAACTATGCTAAAGTTTGGCAATAAGTTCAAAACTCTCAAAAGGTAGGTACAATTTAAAGGTGTTCTCAACCTTAGGTTAAGTTCTAGCCATTGGATCAATTTAATCAAGAAAATTCCACGCGTGTTTGCGCTGAACTGACGTTCGGCGCTTGCAACCTTCAGTGTTTTGGACATAATGTTTACTTGGACATTATTGGTGTCAATAGAAAGCTAAGATAAAATACCACAACTTTTATGTTGAACACATTTTAAGATAAGAAGTTATAGATTAAGAAAAATGCCCATCAATGTGACATAAGAAACATAAAGAGAATTTTTCTACTATGTACACCTTTTAGTGTTTTGGCCATAAATTTTTATATATGATTCCAAATTTAACATTCCTAACATCAAGAGAACTCTAAGAGAAAATCCCACAACTTTCATGTTGAACACTTGTTAGGATAAGAAGTTATGGATTAAGAAAAATGCTCATATATACTGTCTAGTCAGCTGGCCAGTCAACTAACCCCCATGTAAAAATTAATTTTTGCCTTCTTTTAACTTCAAAACCATTTTAAAACATTTGTATAAGTTAGTCATTTTATGAAAAAAGGTTTTTCATGTTACTTGGAGGTCCTAGAGTCAATCTAAGGTCATATTTCAGCTCCTCATTATATCTTATGAAATATGCAAATACAAGTGGGACTAAACACACATTACAACTAAAAATCTGAGGTATCTTCATCCTTTTGCTCTTTTAATTTCATGAAATATGTTAGGTCATATGCGCTTCAAGTTTATCATGGCTTCCATAGCATTTGTATCATCCATGCATGCTAAATAATGATCCTACTAAAAAGGCTTAATGCACAGATGAGATAATTGTGTTTTGTCATTATCAAAATGGGATCGAACTCAAAAAGTCGGCAATCTCCCCCTTTTTGATGATTACAGACAGAAGAACAAAATGCATAAATTTGAAAATAGACATTGTAATTCAATTATATCCAGAAAGAAGACACTAAGATATTTCAAGTTGAGAATTTTAAGTTTAGCTCAATATGCAGATAAAGCAATAAAGCATATGCACATTAATTCTCTCCTCCTAAACCAAGGAGTATATCATTTTTCTCGTTAATCTTCTCCTTGAGTTGGCATCAGCAAAAGGGTTAAATTAAATGGAAAATATATATATATATATATATATATATTTAAATTTTCTTAGCTCTGAAAGGATAACTCCCCATTTTTGAAAAAAAAATTACCCCCCCCCCCTTTTTGTCATTTAAGCTCATACATATTGTAGACTATGCAATTTTTAAAAAATATCTCTCCCCCTTTTTATCTCAAAAAAAAAAAAAAAAAAATTTCTCTCCCCCTTTAAATCTAAAATAATTTTGCTCTAGTACATTCCAAAAAGAAATATAACTAGAAAGATTAACCATACATACTTTAATTATATCAATGCATTTTAAAACAAGATCATATGGTTAACTCAAGAAAATTATGGTAAAGCAATATATTTTTCATTTAGAGTATTCAATAGGATCATCATAATTGAGTACATGCCATAGAAAGTTTAATGCACATCTAAGCATAAAATATTGGTGAGCATAATAAGATAGGAAATAATTTTCAGAAAGCTCCCCTTATGAGTTTGAATACTTGCTTAGATGAAATGAAATGCTTATATTTATCAATAATTATTTTCACTAATCATACCAAGCAGTATAAGCAATTATTCCTAATGTTTAGAACAACTATACTGGATATAAAGTAATTCATTTCTCACAAGCAGTCATTATAGTTATTCTTTTTTTACCACATTAATTTGCATAACCAATAATAATTTATTATACAAGATACTTACTATCCATTAAAGAGATTCGATTGTTTAACACAATATGAATGATAAGCTGTGGTGCTACACTTGCATATGCATATTGTAGTGACCTAGAGAAATTATAGTATTTAAATAATAAAAGAAGAGGGGGAAAAGGAAAATGTATCACGGCCTCATCAACGAGTACAAGGGGTTCGTCAATGAGAGAACATAAGGGGCACATCGACGAGAGAGTGTTTCATCGATGAGAGGATATCGAGAGGATGTTTTGGCAAATATGAAATTCATCGACGAAGGGAAAGTTTGTCAATGAACTACCTTTTTGACCTCGTTGACGAAGGCCAGTGTATAAATAGGGCAAATCTTCATTTTTGACCAAAAACTCACATACAACTCCCTTTTTCTCTCTCCTCTTCGGTTCCCTACCCCTCTCTCTTAATTTTGGGGTCCGTTCTTCGTTGGATCGATGATCCGAAGCCACCACGACACTCCTAGGAAAGTTCTCTGCATATCTGCTGGAGTGGATCATTGGTGGGACGAGCGTGAAATTCATCCTAGATTCAAGGTAAGGCTTTTTATTTAGAATTTGGCTTTACCATAGTTGTAGGAAATGTTACATACGAATAAATACTGAAGTTTAATTTTGGGAAATGTTATTTTCAGGGTGTTGACCAGGGAACCCTACGGGTGTTGGAGTGATTGTTTTAGGGGTTTTTTATGAACGAGGTAAGGGAATAAACTAAGCTAGTTGTTTTATGAAAATATATGTATAATCTTATAGCTTCTGATTTCAGGAATATATATATATATATATATATTTATATGCATTATGTTGGGAAATACTGCTGTAAATGACGATATGTTCTGAATATACATAATACCCATTTTTGTGGCATAATTAGAGTTTTTATGAAATACTATTTTTTGGGAAAATGCTAAATGATATAGAGTTTTACAATGATAAACCGGCATACGGGCGGAGAGTTTTTCATGATATGCCGGCGTACGGGCCGAGCTTGTTATATGTTATACTGGCGAACATGCCAAGCCATTTATATGATATGCAAGAATGCTGGTTGAGCTTCTTATTGATATGTGATACGGCATACGGATCGTGATTGATAAAATATGAAATGCCGACGTACGGGCCGATGATTCTCACATTATATATGAAATGAAATATGAAGATATTGAATTGAAAATTATTATTATGGAGTAGCAATGTATCACAATTTGGAATATGTTATATGTTATCAAAACCTGGTTGGCTTGGTTTAGGCTTGCACTTGCGCGGTACCGTAGCTATGTGCTCATGATCATCATGATATTGTGTTATTGTTATTATGGGGCAACGTGAGGATGGATAGTCGATGTGGTTGTTGAAGTGTTGACACCCCTAGTGTACAGACCTGGTCTAGCAAACCAATCGTACTTATAAACTGTACTTTTGACTTGGCAGTGGTCGGCCAACCATTGTCAGGTCCTACCTTCGGACCACACAACCCAGTCATATGGGGGTAATACATAACACCAGCCAGCTAACCCTCCAAGATTGTTTTTGTATTATTATTATATGAGATGAATTATGCTTATGGAAATCCAGTATGTTATGCTATTCTATGATTATACATGTTTTCCTACATGTACGCCAAGTTTAGTAAATGTGAATTTTGGCTTAAGAAAGTTGTGTTTTTGCGGCATGTTATCTCTAGAGATGGTATTTCTATGGATCCTAGTAAGACAGAGGTGGTAGTGAATTGGGTTAGACCAAGGAACATCCAGGAGATCAGGAGTTTCTTGGGGTTAGCTGGGTATTACCGTGTCTTTGTCGACGGATTCTCAGCTTTATCGAGGCCTCTAGCACGACTAAACAGGATGAACACCAGATTTGAGTGGGATGACAGCTGTGAGTAGAGTTTTCAGGAATTGAAGTATAGACTCGTCACGACACCAATTTTGATCGTTTCGTCAGGGGGTGAGGGCTATATTATCTCCAGTGATTTGTCTTTGAAAGGACTTGGTTGTGTGCTGATGCAGCATGGCAGGGTGGTAGCATATGCTTCCAGGTAATTGAAAGAATATGAGAAGAACTACCCTACCCATGATCTTGAATTGGCTGTAGTGGTACACGCATTGAATATTTGGAGGCATTACCTGTATGGCGAGTGGTGTGAGATTTTCTCCAACCACAACAGTTTAAAGTACTTTTTCACTCAAAAGGAACTAAATATGAGACAAAGAAGGTGGTTGGAGCTTATTAAATATTTCGACTGCACTATCAGTTACCACCTAGGGAAGGCAAACGTGGTAGCTGATGTTTTGAGCAGCAAGTTTGTAAGGCCAGCATTGGCAGCTATGGAGATTCAGTATCCGATCATGATTGATCTAGAGAGACTTGGCATCAAATTGGTCTAGAGTGGTTCTCGAGCTTGTATTGCTAGTTTAGTAGTGCATCCTACTCTGCATGAAAGGATTAAAGTCGCTCAAAAGGAAGATCCAAAATCAATAGAGGTGATGGATAGAGTGCAAAATGGTCAGGGAGAGGAATTCAGTATTGAAAATGACGGAGCTTTGTGGTTCCATTCTAGATTATGTATTCCTACCGATATAGACATCAAGAAAACCATTTTAGAGGAGGCTCACAGATCTTTATACACAGTTCATCCCGACAGTAAGAAAATGTATAAGGATCTATGAGAGTCATATTGGTGAAGTGGTATGAAAAAAGAGATTCCTGAGTATTTAGCCCAGTGTTTGATGTTCCAGCAAGTAAAAGCAGAGCACCAGAGGTCGGCAGGGTAGTTGCAGCCATTATTTGTCCTAGAGTGGAAGTGGGATCATATATCTATGGATTTTGTTTCAAGGCTGCCGTCAGCATTGCATGGCCATAATGCAATTTGAGTGATTTTGGATCGTTTGACCAAGACCGCCTATTTCCTTTCCATTAAGATCAACTACTCCATGGACAAACTGGTAGAGATATATATTCAAGAGATAGTCCGTTCTTATGGCATGCCAGTGTCAGACAAATACCCATATTTCGCATCATAATTTTGGAGGAGCTTGCAGAAGGCACTAGGGTCTTAGTTGTCTTTTAGCATGGCATTTCATCCTCAGTCAAATAGGCAAATAGAGAGGATGATTCAAATACTAGAAGATATGCTCGAAGCATTCGTATTAGATTTTGGGGCTAGTTGGACTCAGTTCCTGCTGCTAGCAGAGTTTTCATATAAGAACAGTTATCAATCCTGCATTGGCATGACACCGTTTGAAGCACCGTATGGTAGGAGATGTCATTCCCTTCTATACTGGGATGATATAGGTGAATAGCAAGTTATGGGGGTAGATCTGGTACAACAAGCGTGTGATAAGGTTCGACTCATCATAGATAGAATTAGTGCAGCTCAGAGTCGATAGAAGAGTTATGTTGATAATCACCGCAAGAGTTTGGAATTTGATGTTGGTGATTATGTATTTTTTAAAATAGTTTCATTGAAACAGGTTATGAGGTTCGGGAGGAAGGGTAAGCTTAGCCTTAGGTTTATTGGCCCATTTGAGATTCTAGAGAAAATGGGGCTAGTTGCCTATAGGTTAGCTTTACCACTTGTGCTATCTAGGATTCATGACGTATTCCACGTTTCTATGTTAAGGAAATACGTCCCAGAACCTTATCATATTATCAATTCTGGTGAATTAGAACTCGGCGACTCATTAGTTTATGAGAAGGTACCAATACAAGTTCTGGATAGGAAAGTACAAAAGTTACATAATAAGAAAATCCCTCTGGTGAAAGTCTTGTGGAGAAACCATGCAATAGAAGAAGCTTTTTGGGAGCTTAAGGAACATATTAAGCAGAGATATCCACAATTATTCAGGGAAGTGTAATAGTAGGTAATGTTTCTTTTGCAGGTACATGTAATAGTTTGGTTAGTGAGTAGCCTTTCAATTTTGGGAGAATTTTATTTTATATATGTAATCTCCTAGAACTTGAAATGTAACCACGGTATTCCTCTACCATAAGTGAGGGTAAGTAATAAAATAAGTAGACCATTTTACTCTTAAGGGATGATGAATCACATGAATAGAAAATTTTGAGGACGAAATTTTATAAGGAGGGGAGAATGTAGGGACCTAGAGAAATTATAGTATTTAAATAATAAAAGAAGAGGGAAAAATGAAAATGTATCAGGGCCTCATCGACGAGTACATGTGGTTCATTGACAAGAGAACATGAGGGGCTCATCGACAAGGGAGTGTTTCGTCAATGAGAGGATACCAAGAGGATGTTTTGGAAAATTTGAATTTCGTAGATGAAGGGAAAGTTCATCAACGAACGACACCCTTGGGAAAGTCCTATGCATATTTGCTGGAGTGGATTGTTGGTGGGACGAGCTTGAAATTCATCACAGATTCAAGGTAAGGCTTTTTATTTAGAATTTGGCTTTACCATAGTTGTAGAAAATGTTATATATAAAGAAATACTGAAGTTTAGTTTAGGGAAATGTTGTTTTCAGGGTGTTGACTAGGGAACCCTACGGATGTTGGAGTGATTGTTTTAGAGGTTTTTTCAAGAATCAGGTAAGGGGATAAACTAAACTAGTTGCTTTATGAAAATATATGCATAATCTTATAGTTTTTGATTTCAGGAAAATATATATATATATATATATGTATATGCATTATGTTGGGAAATATTGCTGTAATGATGATATGTTCTGAATATACATAATACCCATTTTGTGGCATAAGTAGAGTTTATTATGAAATACTATTTTTTGGGAAACTGCTAAATGATATAGAGTTTTACAATGATAAACCGGCATATGGGCGGAGAGTTTTTCATGATATGTCAGCGTACGGGCTGAGCTTGTTACATGTTATACCGGCGAACATGCCGAGCCATTTATATGATATGCAGGAGTACTGGTTGAGCTTCTTATTGATATGTAATACGGCAGGAGTACCGTGATTGATATAATATGAAATGCCGGCGTACAAGTCGATGATTCTCACGTTATGTATGAAATGTGATATGGAGATATTGAATTGACAATTATTATTATGGAGTAGCAATGTATCACAATTTTGAATATGTTATATGTTATCAGAACCTGGTTGGCTTGGTTTAGGCTTGCACTTTCACGGTACCGTAGCTATGTGTTCATGATCATCATGATATTGTGTTATCACTATTACGGGGCAACATGGGGATGGATAGTCGATGTGGTTATTGAAATGTTGGCGCCTCTAGTGTATGGACCTGGTCTGGCAGACCCATCGTACTTACAGACTGTACTTTTGACTTGGCAATGGTCGGCCAGCCATTGTCAAGTCCTGCCTTCGAACCTCACAACCCAATCATGTGGGGGTAATACATGACACCAAACAGCTAACCCTCTAGGATTGTTTTTGTATTATTATTATACGAGATGAATTATGCTTATGAGTATCCAGTGTGTTCTGCTATGCTATGATTATACATGTTTTCCCAGAAATGATATAGACAGTTTTACTAAGTATGCCTATGTATGTTTTTATGTATAATATGGAAATACTCATGTTGTCACACACTGGTATTAGTTTATTTTCCCTTACTCAGAGGTGTCTAACCTCGAATTATATTAACATTTTAGGAGCCCCTAATAGGAGAGCGGATAAAGCTCTGCTAAGGTAGTTACAGCTAGTCTACCCTTTTCTGAAGGGTAAGAGGGTAAGTAATTGCTAGGGTTAGATGGATTTTGGGTGATGACCCTAGGACTGGTTTTTGACTATTTTGGGTTGTGTATGATGAATGTAGTAACTCTGGTATTGTGTTAAATGGTGCTTTGGGATGTATATGATTTTATGTTTCCTGCTGCTTAGACTTTCATGTTGTGTTTCTAATGTATCCCTGGTACCGATGAGTTTAGGTTGATTATGATCTGCTGGGTTTATTATATTGGTTCTGTTTTTATGGAAGAAAAGGAAAAAAAAATGATAAAATAAGCATGTCATTACACATATGGACATATCAAAGTAAGATTACGAGAACATCTAATTTATATAATCATGAAAGAGAGATGCTCTTCCTCAATTATGCACTCATCATCATCTTATGTCTTTTTTTTTAATCATTCTTTACCAGTTTAGCTGAGTGTTCTAAAATTTTCAATGATTCATACTCGGTTATACCCGCTTTGGCTTAGATGGCCAAAAAGTCATAAACAATTTTTCTTCAGGGTCATAAGCCTATGTCGCTTATTTTCTTATGGATCTCAACATGTTGGTTTCCTAGTCATTTGCATTTTCATATAGATTGAAAACTATTACAAATAACTTAGCCATTCGACATATTCAAAAAAAAAAAAAAAACTTCTAATAGATTTGATTTTAGGTTTAAGAGCTTGTGTAGTGAGATTGAATGAATACTCTTTAACAACTTAATTATTATTAAGTTCCAAAGAATATTCATTATGAGTGGACAATATTCAAAATATTTCATGGAAGCCAATATATCCAAGTACTTAGGCAAAGGGAAATTTGGGAGAATATTAATTTTTGAATACTGCTCTTTAGGTATTTCTAATTATCTCACCATTGGATGGTATCCCACAAGTCTGATCTCAATTTTAAGTAAGGGAACGAGCCAATGATAGATGAATCTTTACCGGATATGATCATGGTATGGTAAAGATTTCTCGTGGAGGAAATGACTTAATTGTAAATCAAAATTAGGAAATTTTACATTTATATGCACAAAGGGAATATTTATTAAAAATGTCTTGATATATAATTTGATTCCCTTAAAGAATGCATCTGATTTGATTATAACAAGATGTCTTTTAATAAGCACTTGATAGATATGGAATTTATTATTATTAGTTCTTGTGGCTATAGTGATGACTGATTTAGGCATTTAAGGCTCCAAGGATGAGTTTAGGATTAGATGATGCTTAGTATATGATTTATTTCCTAAGGCTTAGTCTTATGCAATGGACATGATCTGCTTAACTTAAGGTTTTACTATTTAAGCATGGGTTAAACAAAAAGAATTATTCGCTAAACAACGATGCTTTAATCCATTTGAAAGTGGATTTATTCTTCATTATTATGATTTATGTTACTCATTGCAAAGATACAAGGTTCCTGATATTTTAGTTAGTTAAGCCTTCAACCTTTTACTTTGAACAAATTGAAGTTAGCATGCTTTAACCAATATTTTATATCTTGCCCTAAACATTATGATATATAGATATATTCATTAAGCTTAGATTGGATAAATTACTTATAAGAAATCATATTGGCTTGCTTTTCCAAGATTCCTAGTATTTAAAATTTTATATAGTAAGTGCATATACTAATTTTTGACTTTTTAGACACTAACCATTTCTAAGCTTTTAGTCATCACCTACCCTATAACTAGCTCTAAGAACAAAGAAAGAATTAAATGATTATGTAATTCCAATTGGAATTTTTCTTGATTACCCATGTCATTTTCTTGTCTTTGTTTCGGACACCTCTAAATGCACACTTATATTAGGTAAGACCTTTTATTTTACAAAATTAGCAAGTTTTGTATATTCGTGGGAAGGTATGCTTATTTCTTTTCTTCTTGCTTAATGAGGCATAGCTATGAAAATTTTGAGATACATTCGAACCCTTTTTGGAAATATAATGTCTTTTAACTTCTAAGGGTTTATTTGAACTATATTCACTTGTAATCTTGGAAATTTTTTTAGGATGTTCATCTATTTTCTATCTAAATAGGTGATCTTCATAATCTTCATGATTTTCTTCTTTTCTATAATAGCATGATAATCTTTTAATTCTTCTAATTTTTTGGCTATCCTTTCATTTTTATTTTTTAAACACATTTTCTTCTTAGATATCCTAGCTAGAAGCTTATGCATTTTAACTAGGGCTTTTTCTAGATCTCCATATGAAGGCATGCTTTCATTACAATTCAACATATGATTCAACATAAAATTTATTACAGTAAATATCACATGAATCATTGCACGCATTATTTATAGAATTATCAAAAGATGATTTCACTCATGATTCATTACAAGAATTGTCATAATATCCATCATTTGAGTTATTGCATGCATCAATAGCAATATTGTCACAAGGGACATTGCATGAATCATTATTAGAATTATCAACAAATGATTTGATACACGATTCATTACATAATATAACGAAGGATTCATCGCATGATTTTTCATAAGATTTATCACAAAAATCTTTATATGAATCAATAAATGAATCATTATATGAAATAGGCTGAGATACATTTACCTTTTCCTCAACTAACTCATTTTGTTTACAATTTGCCACCTCTTAATCATTTGAACTTCACATTTACGAAGTGGTGGTTTCTTTTTCCTGGGTTTCTCCATACTTCCTATCAAGTTCTTTCCAAATATCTCTTGCACATGTACATGCCATAAATTCATGAAAAATATTAGAATCTAAAGCATGATAAAGCATATCATGGCTTTTGAATTTGCATGTATTAAACTAGTATCATTTTCATTTGTAGGCACACAAGTTCCTTTAACAATTACCTGCCAGACCTTCCAGTCCATTGATTTTATAAGAACACTCATTTTTAGTTTCCAAGCCGAAAAAATTTCACCATAAAATATTGGAGGTCTAAGATAAGATTGTCCCTCACCGAATGGGGTTACACCAATGTAAGCCATCGTGATCTTTTACAAAAACGTTTAAGTCTAGTGCAATGAGTCTCTCATACCAATTGTTAATTTAGGTTTAATCCCAAAAGGGGAGTGAATTGGATATTTAAAAATATTTTGGTACTTCAATCCTTAATTGAAAACCCAAACATACAAGCACAAACTTGGATATACACCAATTTCAATATTATACAACTTAATTGATTTAATCAGTGGATATCTCAATTAATTCAGTATTACCCAATTATTCTCACGTATTTTAGATATTCATATATACCATTATTTAAAGCATGCACAGTATGTATAATATGAATATAAGTGCGAAAATATAAAGAGGGATAGAAAGAGAGAGTGCGAACACCAAATTTTTAACAAGGTTCGGCCAAACCCGGCCTATGTCCTCGCCTTGGGCAAAACACCCAAGGATTCCACTAATCTGCTCCTTAAACCCAGATGGAACTTCCTGTTACAACTGCTACTTACAAGACGCATAGCTTCCTCCTACTCCGCTGCTTACAAGAGGCACTACTTCCTCCTACTCCGCTGCTCACAAGAGGCATAACTCCCTCCTCCTTAGTTCACAACCCAAACCATTAATACAATAGATTGATAAAATTCCTGAACACTCAGATGCTTCTAAACAAGCTAATGAGTACAATAAAATTCCTAGAACACATTCATAGGATATAACTTGAAGCTCAATGAATGTATGCAATGATTTCAATAATAATCAAATATATGATCTATGTATATAAAAGTATGTATGATAAGTTTTCTAAAAAATCTACACCCAATGCAAATATCTCTAAAAATTTATTTTTCAAATAATATGTGTTGGAGATCTAGGGTTTTTTCAAATAACTTTTGGCATGAATAAAATAATATTAAATCTTTGAATTAAAATAATATCAAGAATGCTTCAAAGATTTTAAAGTCCTACAATGAACTTTTCCCACAAGATTTTTCAAAAAAAAATATGAAACTTAAGGTTCTTGCTCTCTTAATAAAATATTAAATAAAAATATGAGAGAAGAAAAACTTTTACAATGAAGATTAAGTGACCGAATATAAAACCTTGTATACCAAACCTCAAAATCAAACATGCTAGCAAGATGTGTGCGAGAATGCCCTTTGTGAAGCTGAGAGAATGCCCAAAAGATATTTGAACTTGATAGAGTGTAGGCAAAGTATGCAAAATTTTGGCAATCTGTTCAAAACTCTTAAAAGGTAGGTAAAAAATCATGCGCTAGGGTTTATAGGTCATATTTAAAGATGTTCTTGGCCTTAGGTTAAGTTCTGGACATTGGATCAATTTAATCAAGAAAATTTCACGCGTATCCGCGCTAACTTGACATTCTATGCAAGTGACCTTCTGTGTTTTGGACATAATGTTTACTATAGAACTAAAAATTGGATGTTTTTGGTGTCAAAAGAAAGCTAAGAGAAACTCCCACAACGTATATGTTGAACACATTTAAGGATAAGAAGTTATAGATTAATAAAAATGCCAATCAATGTGTCGCAAGAAACATGAAGGGAATTTTTCTACTACGTACACCTTTCAGTGTTTTGGCCATAATGCTTTATATATGATTCCAAATTGGACATTCCTAGTATCAACAGAAAACTAAGAGAAAATCCCACAACGTTTATGTTGAACCCTTATTAGGATAAGAAGTTATGGATTGAGAAAAATGCTCATTTATACTCTCCAGTCGGCTGGCGGGTCAACTAACCCCTTTGTAAAAATTAGTTTTTGCTTTATTTTATCTTCAAAACCATGTTAAAACATTTGTATAAGTTAGGAATTTTATGAAAAAGGTTTTTCATGTTCCTTGGAGGTCCTATGGTCAATTTAAGGTCATATTTGAGCTCCCAATTATATCTTATGAAATATGTAAATACAAGTGGGACTAAACACACATTACAACAGAAAATCTGAGCTATATTCATCCTTCAACTCTTTTAATTTCATGGAATATGTCAGGTCGTATGTGATTCAAGTTTCTCTTGGCTTCCATAGCATTCGTATCATTCGTGTATGCTAAATAATGATCCTACTAAAAAGGCTCAATGCACAAATGTGATAATGTTTTTTTGTCATTATCAAAACGGGATCGAACTCAAAAATTCAACAATCTCCAAATATATTTGTCAAAAATAAAGTGAAGGAGATGTTGGATATTAACTCACAAGAAATATTTTTTCAATAAGCACAAAATGAGCTTTTGAGTCTTGCAATGAATATGCACAAAGAATCACATCTTTAAGGAGTTTTCCCAAAAATATTTATTAATAAAAATAATATGGAAAGATCTCAAAGCTAACTCTCAAGAATGATTTAGAAAACAAATGGATGAGTGAGAGTATAAGCTTTTGAATGATATGAAATATGCCCACAAGAATGAATATTCAATCAATCTTCAAGTTGCAATAAAAATGCAAGTGAAGAAGGATGAATCAATGCTCTCTTTTTAATATGATTTTGCAAAGGAATAAGAGAAAGAGGATCAAGTATGCTTGAATATGTGAGTACAAGAAATATTTGCACAAAATATTTTAAGTGAATTTTTTCTAGTCAGAAATTGCTAATTATGCTTTAGGATAGGATATATATAGACTTCCCTAAAATTTTGATCGTTTGGGATGCGGAGCCAATTTTAAAAATTATTTAATTAAAATTTAATCCTGATTAGCACTGAAAAATTTCCCAAACCTGAGAGGCTTGATCGATCGGGGAAGCCACCGGTCGGCTAACCTTAACAAAAAATCAACCTTCCCAAGAGGGTAGGTTGCCTAGGTGAAGCACCGGTTGGCTAGCCTTTGTTTGTATTCAAATTTCAGCAACCTTCCCAAATCTGTGATGCATGCCAACTAGAAAAACAAGCAAGAACAAGCTTTAAGAAGAAGAAATAAATCTCTACTACTAGGCCACTTCAAATGCTGCACTTAAATTTATTTGGTCCAAACCAAATTCAGAGTTTAGGAGGAAAATCATATGTGTTTGTTATAGTTAACAATTATTCAAGATATACATGGGTTCTATTTTTAGGTCACAAAGATGAAGCATGTGAACAATTCATAAATCTGTGTAAGAAAATTTAAAATGAAAAGGGTTATACTGTCACTAAAATCTGAAACGATAGGGGTAGAGAATTTAAAAATCAAAGCATAGAAGACTACTGTAATTCTTTAGGATTTGCTCATAATTTTTCGACTCCTAGAACACCACAGCAGAATGGTGTAGTTGAAAAGAAGAATCGGTCATTATAAGAAATGGGCAGAACTATGTTTAACAAACATAAACTACCTAAGTACTTCTAGGCTGATGCAGTAAATACCGCCTGCTATGTTCTAAATAAAGTTTTGATTAGACCACCTCTAAATAAGACTCTATATGAATTATGGAATGACCATAGACCAAACATATCAAATTTTCATGTCTTTGGCTGTAAGTATTTTATGCTTAGAGACAATGAACATTTAGGAAAGTTTGAAGTGAAATTAGATGAAGGCATCTTCCTAGGGTATGCCTTAGATAGTAAAGCCTACAGAGTGTACAAAAAACGAATATTAACCGTTATAGAATCCATTAATGTAGTGTTTGATTAGTTAAATCCCTTCTCAAAAAAGACTGATGAAGATTAAATTGAGATAAATAAGGAATTTGAAAAAATATCCATTAAAGATGATTCAGGAAAGAAAAATGAAATTGAGGAACCATCTGCTGAAACTAATCATATTGAAAATGAAGTTAATGAACCACCTAGAGAATGGATGTACATAAAGAATCATCCCATTGATCAAATAATAGGTGAACTATTACCTGGAGTAGCCACACGATCCTCACTTAGGAATATGATTAGTCATTTTGCCTTTCTATCTCAAGAAGAACCTAGGAATGTAAGTGAAGCAATTGAGGATGAATTGTGGGTGTTGTCCATGCAAGAAAAGTTAAACCAGTTTGAGAGAAACAATGGACATTAGTTCCTAGACCTGAGGATAGGACAATCATTGGAACAAAATGGATATATAAGAACAAGAAAGATGAACATGGGATAGTTGTTAGAAATAAGGTAAGACTAGTAGCTCAGGGATATAACCAAGAAGAAGGAATAGATTTTGAAGAAACCTTTGCACCTATAGCTAGTGTTGACTCTATGAGTCCAATCTTGTTTTGATAATGACAAATCACTTGATATTTGATCTGTGCATTGAGTTTGTGAACAGGACTTACACTAAGCATGCACGGAAAGTCAACAAATCTTGGCAAGATCCATGGAACTCAAATAGTACTGGAATCAAGATGCAAGCGGCAAAGTTCAAGAATATCTTGGGAAAGGGTATTTAGAACCCATGTATTTACATTTTCATATGATTTAATTTGAGGCTCATTCTAACTTAGAATGGTTTTAGGATTCATGCATTTCATGTACATCATTAGTAAACTCTAGAATGGTTTTAGGATTCATGCATTTCATGTACATCATTAGTAAACTTTCATAGACCTTGAAATGTTTTCAAAATCATGAAAAATATGTTTTATGAAAGACCCAAGAAAAGGAGCCAAGCAGATTTTTAGTTAAAAATGAAAATTTGAGAAAATGGGGACTTCGGTCGCCTGAACTCAAACCTCAGTAGCCTGAAGAATTTCTTCGGTTGCCTGAAGATTAAGTTCAGTCGCCTGAAAAATTAAATGGAGAAGATAGAATTTGGCCGAGGCTCTTCGGTCGCTTGACCTTGGAACCTCAGGCGCTTGAAGTTGACACTTCAGGAGCCTGAAGTCGAGTTCGGTTGCCTGAACTCGCGGGAAAGCCTAAAAATTAGTTCTTTATTAAAAAGACACGCGAAGTATCTTATTGATCCAATGGCTGAGATTAATTCTAAGGGTAATATACTATATATTATGAATATCTAAACCCTAGAACACAAGGGAAGACACACAACAAGAAAAATATACATCTCATTGCAAGACTTTAACCCTAGAGCTGATTTTCTGCACTTCAATCTTCTTCCATCTTCTTTGGGAAAATCTCTACTAAAATCAAAAGGGCATTCATTCATCTAACTAAACTTTAATCCAGTATTAAGGTTTGATCCTTCAAGTTATTACTTTTCAAGAACCTCTCATTTCTTTATGTGTTCAACATTAGAAAGAGATTTTGATCTTGAGTGTGTATTCACATATAAAAACTAATTTTTCAAAAGATCATGTTTTAAGAAAAACTTGTTAGCTTGGTTGATTGATTTGCGATTCAAGAAGTATATAAACACACACACACACACACACACACACACACACACACACACATATATATATATATATATATATTGTTCATAGGGCTTCTTATTCAAAAACCTACTTTGATTAAAATATTGGAACTTGAAATAAGTTTTGTGATTTTGATTGAGTTTGTATTCAAGACAATGATTGTGTCAACTAGTTCACTTCAAATATACTTGTGCATCTTTACAAAGTGAATCAAGAACCCTAATATACTCCAAAGCATTTCAAATATCTCTTTACTTGGGAGTTTTTAATAAAAAGGGTTTTGTGTGTTGAAGCATATCATACATAAAACGATTGTATCATTTTCATACATTCACGAGCTTCGAGTTATATCATATGTTAATGTACTAGGAAATTGAATTGTACTCACAAGCATTTGTTAGAAGCATTGTTTTGAGTGTTATTTTCAGATTTCATTGTAAACACGGTTCGGGTTGTGAACCAGGTGTGAGGAAGAAGTTGTACCTCTTGTAAGCAACGGATAAGGAGGGAGTTGTACCTCTTGTAAGCAGCAGTTTGTAAGGAAAGCTCCGTCCCAGTTTAAGGAGCAGGATTTTTAGTGAATCCTTGAGTGGTTGCTCAAGGCGAAGACGTAGGCCAAGTTGGTTGAACCTCGTAAAATCGCGTTTGTCTTCTCTCTTCCTTTTACTCTTTATTTTTCGCGTTATATTTAAATTGAGTATATTGCATGCATAGATAGGATTTCCACACACATACATAATTGAGCAACAAGAAGTAGTTGGTAAATTTATAAGAAGTGTGTAAAAGGAAATTAAGTGGATTTATTTTTTTTAATATCCAATTCACCCCCCTCTTGGGATTACACCATAATCAACATTTGGTATCAGAGAGGGTTTACATAGACGTAATTGTTAATTTGTAAAAAGATCTTGATGGATTATTTTGGTGTATCCCCAATTGGTGTGGAACAAATCTCTGCAAGACCTCCAATGTTCTATGCTGAAATTTCACCGAGTGGAAAATGAGAATGACTATTTTTGTAAAATCCATGGATTGGAGAAGTTGGAGAGTAATTGATCAACGAAACCTAATTCCTATGAAAATTATTGATAATGTTGAAATCCCTAAATCTGAATATGAGCTAAATGAGAATGATATGAAATTAATGCAAATAAATTTCCATGCCATGAACATTTTATTGCTTAGTTTAGATACTAATGTTTTCCATGAAATCAAGTCATGTCAAAGTGGTAAGGAGATGTGGGAAGAACTCGATAGGAGATTTGGAGAGACCAAAGGAAAGAAGTCCTCTACTTGGGAAGATCCATACACAAATAATAAGGTAGTGGAAAACTATGGTCTAGTTGCATTGGTTGATGAAGAGGTACACTCTACTCACTCTACTACTCTTTCAAATTCTCAAAATGATTCATGCAATGACTGTGATACATCATGTGATACCTCTGGTAGTGAATATTGTGATGAATTTGATAATGATAATATGCCATCTTATGAGGAAGTACAACAAGGACTTGCTAAAGTTCTTGAAATACTAACAAGGATGACCAACAAGAAAATTATGTTGGAAAGAGAAAATAAAGACTTATCAAAATAGTTAGATGATCTATGTGAGTCTCAAACTTCTTGGAAAAAAGAAAAGACTAAAAAGGATTTAGAAATTATGAAATTAGAAAACAGGAATGATATGATGGCAAAAGAGCTGAAAGAGTTAAGATCTAAGATTTCATGTGATAATGCAAAAGATTTTAAAATTCTTGAACTTGAATGCAAAGCAAACAAAGTGACCGATGAATTGGTAAAATTACAAGCTGTCTGCAAAGGCTTAAAGAATCCAAAATTTGAAGACCTAGAAAGAAAGATAGAGGATCAAGCTAAGATCATCCACACATTTACTAAGGGAAAATAAAATTTTGACAAACTCTTAGGTTCTCAAAAGATGACCTTAGACAAAGAAGGTATAGGTTACAATGGAATTGAAAATAGGAGAAGAAAGAACCTATACATGGGGTATTTTGTTAAAGCATCAAAATTCTATGCTAGCACGTCCACCGGTCTGTATGCTCACACCACCTGCATATTATGTAAAAATAAGGGACACATTAAATTTGATTGTCCATTTAAAAGGAAAGGTGTTAAAATCAAACGAGTGTGGAAAATAAAAGAAAATAATGACTTCACACATAAATAAAATAGAAGATGGAATCATTGGCCAAAATCGTAGGATGTCCGTTTTACAAGGCTTGACTTAATGAGACATACAGAAAATATAAAATATGAGCTTATCGTATAAGTGCCTTGATATTATGTACTACATGCCTACTTGACCACGTGTGATGTGGTGATATGATATATGTTACACACGTCTTAATTAGCCTGAATTGATGTTGAAAAGCTTGGTTCAAAATGTTACAGAATTGGGAATGAGAATATTGAACTTAAGCATAAATTGTTGATGTAAGGAAAATTCTTGAAGCATTATATATTAAGGGAAATAAGTTCGAGAGGTTCAAATCAAAGAAATAAGGAAAATTCAGAAGTTGAAGCACTTCAGTTGACTGAGCTAACATCCTCAGGCACCTACAGGTACCTTAGGCGCCTAAGCCTCAAACCTCAGGTGACCGAACAGCTACTGCCTATTGAAATTTCACCTAGGAAATTCTTTAGGCGCCTACACTTATTCTCAGGCGCTTGAAGTCACAGATTTCTTTTATTTAAAATACGGAAAACCCTATTTCAGCTATACTCTAAGCTCCTGAACTAAACCCTCCACTCACCCGAAGTGCCAAACGTCTTACCCCCTTTCAATTTCCAGTGATAAAATCTTAGATTTCAAGCCTCCAAGTTCGATTAGTCGTGTTCTAGGGTTTGAAAGGAACAATCTGCTGCTCAAGGAAATCTCACAATGCCTCGAACTAAGCAAATGGCAAGTCGTGGTTTATCCTCTGGTAAAAGATGACCCAAATATTGAACAATGGTTGGTATCTCCTCAATATAAACATCGGTATAGGACTAGACTCCTTACCGTTGAACCAATCTTTGGTAAGATTCTTGACCTCCAGTTCTTCAAATCTGAATTTCCTGAGATTTTACCCTTGTTTCAAAACATTGGCTGGAAAAACTTCATTAAGTATCAAGTAAAGGGGACCTTTCCTAACTTAATAAAAATTTTCTATGCAAACATGACTCTTGAAGAAAATTCGTTATCAACGGAGGTGAAGGGTAAGAAGATAGTGCTTTCTCCTGAATCTTTAGCATCCATTCTGAATGTCTCTGCTGGCAATTTTGAATGTCCAACATTAGGTCAATCATGGATGCTTCAACAAAATTTTACACCTGAGGAGTTTTTGCCTTTGGTCATGGAAAATGAACCAACCTACTTTGGGCATCCACCATTGTATAAGCAACTAAACCTCAAAGCACAAATTCTCCAAAAAATTATCACCAACAACATTCTACCATAAGCTGGATCCTACAACCATCTTTCGTATGCCGATTGCTTTGTTATGTGGTGTCTGTTAAAAGGAAAGAAACTTGGTTTAGCTAGCCTTATCAAAAAATGGATGTGGGCAAAGCTTGATGCATCCCGAATTACCCTTCCTTATGGTGGAGCTCTCAGTCTTATTTTT
Organism: Malania oleifera; assembly: GCF_029873635.1. Classification (NCBI taxonomy): domain Eukaryota; kingdom Viridiplantae; phylum Streptophyta; class Magnoliopsida; order Santalales; family Ximeniaceae; genus Malania; species Malania oleifera. The sequence goes on along the minus strand of NC_080417.1, from coordinate 61,518,880 downwards.
TCAAAATTAAGTGTTGCCTCACCGACAGACCTGTTCATCAAGAGGACTAGACATAAACTCTTCACCTCAACTACTCTCAAACAGATGGGATATGAAAAATGGAATCAGAAGTGGTTCTTGAAAAGGGGAAGACAACGAAGAGCAGCTGCTGCACCTCCTATTTCACCTCGGACTCAGCCACAAGAATCTGTAACTGAATCTCCTTCATGGTTCATGCCATTCTATAATGAATTCACATCTTTTAGGCAGGATATGCATGATGGCCTTAAATCCATAGAGCAGCGTCTTACGCGTATTGAGTAGGCATGCGCTAGTTCTTCACATGGTGATCCCATGGACGCTAGCTCCATACCCCGTAGTGATGATTCAGTTGAGGCATCTGAAGAAGAAGAAGAAGAAGAAAAAGAGAAAGCCGGTAATGATGAGGAAGAGAACGATGAAGAAGAAGAAGAGGATGAAGAAGAAGGCTCTCACCAATCCAAAGGAAAAGGAATTGCTGAAGACAGTGACACTGACTAGGATGCATAGATGTTAGATGATTTCTTTGTGCTACTTAGTATGCTACACATGCTTAAAATTCTGACTATCAAGTTTTTGTTTGTGTAAAAGGAAAAGTATGTGTGAGCAGAGACAATGAGTCTTTCTAGTATTTGGTTCTAGCTTTGAAATTTTGAAGGTTTTGTTATCTGGTTGATGCATTGCAAGTTCTATTATTAATGATATATTTTGCAAAACTTTGAAAATTCTTAACTTTATAAGAAACTTTTGAAGTATGCTAATTATGAGGGGAAGTGTTAATGATTTATTCCTTGGTTCTCCAAATGCATATATTTCCTTGCTATTTGAATTCAACTTATACCCCTTTTTGATGATGTCAAAAGGGGGAGAAAATCTAGAAAAGCAAAAATAATAAAATGGAAGCAAAGAGTCTTGGTAAAACTAAGTTGCAGAGGGTGAGATATGGAGAAATCTAGCATATTACATTCATTATAAGCATATTTCATATTTCATTTTGATTTAGGATAAACACTTTGTGTATGAACATGAGCATATTGTCATTCATTGAATATTTGATGCATTAATTGAGGGGGAGCCTTGTTAGGCGTAACCCATTATATATATTTTTTCTCGTGCATTTTTCATCACAAAAAGGGGGAGATTGTTGACTCTACAAGTCCAATCTTATTTTGATAATGACAAATCACTTGATATTTGATATGTGCATTGAGTTTGTGAATAGGACTTACACAAGCATGCACAGAAAGTCAACAAATCTTGGCAAAATCCATGGAACTCAAAGAGTATGGGAATCAAGATGCAAGCGGCAAAATTCAAGAATATCTTTGGAAATGGTATTTAGAACTCATGTATTTACATTTTCATATGATTTAATTTTAGGCTCATTATAACTTAGAATGGTTTTAGGATTCATGCATTTCATATACATCATTAGGAAACTCTCCTGGACCTTGAAATGTTTTCAAAATAATGAAAAATATGTTTTATGAAAGACCCAAGAAAAGGAGCCAAGCATATTTTTAGTTAGAAATGAAAATTTGAGAAAATAGGGACTTCGGTCGCTTGAACTCAAACCTCAGTAGCTTGAAGAATTTCTTCGGTTGCCTGAAGATTAAGTTCAGTCACCTGAAGAATTAAATGGAGAAGACAGAACCTGGTCGAGGCTCTTCGGTCGCTTGACCTTGGAACCTCAGGCGCCTGAAGTTGACACTTTAGGAGCCTGAAGTCAAGTTCAGTTGCTTGAACTCGCGGGAAAGTCTAAAAATCAGTTCTTTATTAAAAAGACATGCGAAGTATCTTATTGATCCAACGGCTGAGATTAATTCTAAGGGTAACATACTATATATTATGAATATCTAAACCCTAGAACACAAGGGAAGACACACAACAAGAAAAATATACATCTCATTGCAAGACTTTAACCCTAGAGCTGATTTTCTGCACTTCAATCTTCTTCCATCTTCTTTGGACAAATCTCTACTAAAATCAAAAGGGCATTCATTCATCCAACTAAATTTAATCCAATATTAAGTTTTGATCTTTCAAGTTATTACTTTTCAAGAACCTCTCATTTCTTTACGTGTTCATCATTAGAAAGAGGTTTTGATCTTGAGTGTGTATTCACATATAAAAACTAATTTTTGAAAAGATCATATTTTGAGAAAAACTCGTTAGCTTGGTTGATTGATTTGCACACACACACACACAAACACACACACACACACACACACACACACATATATATATATATATATATATATATATGTATGTATTGTTCATAGGGCTTCTTATTGAAAAACCTACTATGATTAAAATATTGGAACTTGAAAGAAGCTTTTTGATTTTGATTGAGTTTGTATTCAAGACAAAGATTCTGTCAACTAGTTCACTTCAAATATACTTATGCATCTTTACAAAGTGAATCAAGAACCCTAATATACTCCAAAGCATTTCAAATATCTCTTTACTTGGGAGTTTTTAATAAAAAGGGTTTTGTGTATTGAAGCATATCATATATAAAACGATTGTATAGTTTTCATATATTCGCGAGCTTCGAGTTATATCATATGTTAATGTACTAGGAAATTGAATTGTACTCACAAGCTTTTATTAGAAGCATTGTTTTGAGTGTTATTTTCAGATTTCATTGTAAACACGGTTTGGGTTGTGAACTGAGTGTGAGGAGGAAGTTGTACCTCTTGTAAGCATCGAATAAGGAGGGAGCTGTACCTCTTGTAAGCAGCGGTTTGTAAGGGAAGCTCCGTCCCACTTTAAGGAGCAGGGTTTTTAGTGAATCTTTGAGTGGTTGTTCAAGGCGAGGACGTAGGCCAAGTCGGCTGAACCTCGTAAAATCGCATTTGTCTTCTCTCTTCCTTTTACTCTTTATTTTCCATGTTATATTTAAATTGAGTATATTGCATGCATAGATAGGATTTCCACACACATACATAATTAAGCAACAAGAAGTGGTTGGTAAATTTATAAGAAGTGTCTAAAAGGAAATTAAGTGGATTTATTTTTTTTAATATCCAATTCGCCCCCCCCCCCCCCTCTTGGGATTACACCATAATCAACAGCTAGAATGGAAGCCATTCGAATGCTTTTAGCCTATGTTGCTTTTAAGGATTTCAAGTTATATCAAATGCATGTCAAAAGCACGTTTTTAAATGGCTACATAAGTGAAGAGGTATATGTAGAACAACCCACAGGCTTTGGAAACCATAAGAATCCATATCGCGTTTATAGACTAAAAAAAGCCTTGTATGGTTTAAAGCAAGCTCCTAGAGCTTGGTATGAGAGACTAAGCTGCTTTCTACTGGACAATGGATTTATAAGAGGAAAGATAGACACAATACTCTTCATAAAGTCTTAGAAAAATGACATGCTCCTAGTTCAAGTATACGTAGATGATATCATAATTCGAGCTACAAATAAAGACTTGTGTAATGAGTTTGCTAGTACTATGCAAAATGAATTTGAGGTGAGAGTGATGGATGAACTAAATTTCTTCCTAGAATCTCAAATCAAACAAGCAAACATGGATTCTTTATAAATCAGTCGAAGTACATTAGAGATCTGCTAAAAAAGTCTAATATGGAAGATGGAAAAATACTAGGAACACCTATGAGCGCTTCTTTGAAATTAGACAAAGATGAACAAGGTATACCAGTAGATGTCAAACTCTATCATGGAATGATCAGTAGCTTACTTCATCTGAATGCCAGTAGACCTGACATAATGTTTTAGCATATGTTTGTGCATAAGATTTTAGGCTGCACCAAAAGAGCCTCATTTATTAGCTATCAAACGAATACTTAGATACCTGATAGGAAATGTGGAACTTCGGTTATGGCATCCTAAGTATACATCTTTTGAGATTATCAGCTATTCAGATGCTGATTTTGCTGGTAGCAAAGTGAATATGAAGAGCACGAGTGGTACATGTCATTTCTTAGGACATTCATGAGTCCCTTGGTTTTACAAGAAACAGAATTCAGTAGCTCTTTCCACAGCTGAGGCTGAATACGTAGCGGCAGGAAGTTGTTGTGCTCAAACACTATATATGAAGCAATAACTGATAGATTTTGGATTAAGTTATGACACAATACCTATAAGATATGACAATACGAGTGCAATAAACATGTCAAAGAATCTTACATTGCATTCATGAAATAAACATGTAGAAATAAGACATCACTTCCTTCATGACTATGTGCAAAAAGAAGACGTGACACTTGAGTTTGTATGCACGGATGAACAATGGGTAGACATATTCATGAAACCACTTGTGGAGGATAGGTTTATCCAAATTAGGTGAGAATTAGGTCTAATGCATAGTCGAGAGGTTGCCTAGAATTATAGTAGATGACATAATTCGTGGGGAGCAATGTCACTTAATGTTCACAATTTGTTAAAAAATTTCAATTTCGACTAATTTGTTCTTATTTGGTATCACATTTGTTAACATTTGGTATTAAACTCACATCACAATAAAAGTTTATTGACTTACACATGTTCATCATCACATAATCTTTGAAATTGCCACACTGTGTATGTTCACAACGCAATTTACATTCAACAACACAACTTTCTGCATTAGCAAGGGGGAGAAGTAAATTGAAGTAACACATGGAGACACATTTCACAGTACAATTTTTAAATTTTGATGGCTAAATAAGTTTAAAATTCTACGATTTAAAAGGGGAGAAGAACATTAGGTTATGTCCACTCATGTCTTATTATACACCTTTTTGTTGATGTCAAAAGGGGGAGAGGAATCAGGCTAGAAAAAGTGGGCAAAATTGTTAGCATATTTAAATGTGTAGGAGAAAAATCAGGGTAGCAAAAATGGCCAAAAATGGTTGGCAAAAATAAATGTGTATGAGCATAAGCGTATTTCATATGGGCATAGTTCATTTGGCATGAGCATATTTCATTTGCTATATTTATTCATTATTTGAGGGGGAGCCTTGTTCGGCATAATCCATTTTATATTTTTGCTCGTGTATTTGTTATCATTAAAAAGGGAGAGATTTTTTACTCTATGAGTCCAATCCTGTTTTGATAATGACAAATCACTAGGTATTTGATCTATGCATTGAGATTGTGAATAGGAACAACATTTAGCATACAGGGAAGGCTAGCAAGTCATGGAAGCCATGAAGATTAGAAAATATACATACTGGCACAGTCCATGGAACTAAAAGAGTTAAAGAATGAAGATGCAAGCGGCAAGTTCAAGATTGTCATGGGAATGGGTATTTAGAACTAATGTATTCACATATTTCATATGATTTAATTTGAGGCTCAAAATATACCCTATACTGACCATAAAACTCATGCATCTCATGAACGTCATTAGGGGATATTTATGGACTTGGAGATATTTTTAAAACCCCCAAAAAATATTTTGTAAAAGAGCAAATATAGAGAGCAAAGTAGATTTTTTAACGTAAAAAAAAAATCCAGGAAATGAATAGTTCAGAAGACCGAACTCCGCGTTCAGTCCTCTAAAGATTTAACTTCAAAAGATCGAAGATTAAGTTCAGTCGTCTGAAGAATTAATGGTGAAACATAGAACTTAGCAGAAGCACATCAGAAGACTAAACTCAAACTTCAGTCGTCTGAACTTGACACTTCAGAAGACTGAACCCCAACTTCAATCATCTGACCCTGTGTCCAAGTTAATTTTTCGAAGCTGTAAGAAACTTCAGTCGTCTGGGCTCTAACCCTTAGTCGTCTGAACCTGCGAGAAAGTTAAAAATTTGAATTTTTAATGACAGAACATGCGAGTTATTTTTTGATCCAATGATTAAGATTCATTCTAAGGGCAAGGTTACCTATATAATCAACATCTAAACCGTAATGCCCTCAGAGAGAAAGAAGAAAAGGAATTTCTAGCATACGTTTGAGCATATTGTACAGTTAGCACAACTTGGGAGAATACACTGTTGTGTTCTTGATTGGGATTTCAAATCTTATACTTCAAATCTGAACTAAAGCTATGTTGATCTTTAAAAGACTTTCTTGTGATTGTTGTGCAATCAACTTGGTACTGAGGTTTGGTAAATTGATCTGCTGGTTAATAGTTATTCTCATCTAAGCTTATTTGCTTGTTGATATTTATTTTTTAAAGAGCTTTTCATCTCAAAATCCGTTCTTGAATATTTGTTGAGAGGCTGATCTTAAGTGTGCATATATTAAATCGTTTTGATAAGATCACTACTTGAGAAAAGCTTTAGCCATTGGTTAAATATTTTTGAATCAAGTGAGTTTTCATTTAAAGACTTGATATTTTCGATTTTACAAAACTATTTGATTGAATATCCTTAGTGTTCATAACTATATATATTATTGAGGGATATGTTCTGAAAAATATTATATTAGGTTTTGATTATTTGAAATCATATCATATATATATATATATATATATATATATTTGCATATTAATTTAAAAGATCATATTGTGGTTGAATATTTGGAAGAAAGCTTAATGGTTTTTATCATTATAATATTCAAGACAAATCTTTAATAAGTTCACATCTGATATTCATGCATTTAAGTAAGCTAAATTAGAACCCTACTTTCTCCAAAGTTTTTACTTATATCATTATTTTGGGAGATTTGATAAAATGGGAATTTGTGTGTTGAAGTATATCATTCATATAACGATTATATCGTTACATACATACTGAGCTTCAAGTTTCATCATATGAATATGTGTTAGGATTTCAATTGTACTCATTAGCTTTGTTAGAAGCGAATCTTGAGTTGTTTTACAAATTTGACATTATATATTGTAATCACGGTTCGGGTTGTGAACCAGGTGAGGAGGAAGTTGTGCCTTTTGTAAGTAGTGGACGTAAAGGTAGCACCGTCCTAGTTAAAGTAGCAGGGATATAGTGGAATCCTTGAGTGGGTTGCTCAAGGCGAGAATGTAGGTTGGGTTGGCTGAACCTCGTAAAAATTGTGTTTGCCTTCTCTCTTCCTTTACTCCTTTTATTTTACGTAACACATTTCAATATCTATCTTGCATATGTATGTTGAATTACCCCACACGTACTTGATAATTGATTGGGTGAAAAGAATTCATTTGTATAATAAGTTGAATCAGTCCTAAACCCCTGCAATCAATTTATTAAATTTAGAAATAGGGATTAAGTGGTAAATAATCTGAAAGATTTTGAAAATATCCAATTCACCCCCCTCTTGGGATTACACCTAAATTAACATTTGGTATCATAGTGAGTTTACATAGACTTAATTGTTCATTTGTAAAAAGATCACATGGCAGACATTGGTGTAACTCCATTCGGTGAGGGACACTCATCTACTAGACCACCAATTTTTTGTGGTGTAAATTACCCCCATTGGAAACATAGGATGAGCATATACCTGTTAAATGTAGATTGGCAAGTATGGAAAATAGTTACTAAGGGAATTCATGTTCCTATGAAAGTAATTGATAAGGGAAATGTACCTAAAAATGAAGATGAGTAAACAGAGGAAGACTGGAAATCCGTACAAATAAATGCTACTGCGATAAACTTGCTTTTCTGTGCACTAGATGTAAATGAATTTAATAGGGTAATGTCATGTAACTCTGCTAAAGAGATTTGGGAAAAATTAGAAGTTACATATGAAGGAACTAAGTAAAAGATAGTAGGATGGACATGCTCACCAATGAGTATGAAGCATTTAAAATGACCTAATGAATATATCCAATCCATGTACACTAGATTCACACACATCACAAATTCTTTAAATGCTCTTGCAAAATCTTACCCTTCTTATGTGTTGATCAGGAAAATACTCAAGGGACTACCTCCAATTTGGGGAGCTAAAGCTATTGCAATAGCAGAAGGGAGAAATCTCAAGGAGATGTTGATTGATGAACTAATTAAATCGCTCATTACATATGAGCTTGCAATAAATAAGAGGAAGAATTAGCAAAGTAAAGCAAAGAACACCATAGCACTTAAGGCATTATCTCACTGCTCCAGTGAGGGAAGTGACTGGGAATCGGATGACAACATGGCACTCATCACCAAGAGATTTAGAGAGTTCATGAGCAAGAACAAGAAATACACCAGAAAATTCAAGGGCTCAAAAGCGGAAAAAAGGAGAGTCAAGCAGAAGGAAGCAAAAAATGATCCCCCATGTGTTACAACTGTAGAGAACTTGGACACATCAATCCGAATTGTGCCCAGCTAAAGAAAGTGTCTAAGAAAAACAAGAAGAAGGCTCTAAAAGTGGGCTGGGACGCACACACTACCAGTAGTTCAGAATATGAATCTAGTGATGATGAGATGGTGAATCTATGTCTGATGGCACATGATGACCACAAGGTACAATCCTTTTGCTTTGCTTCATCTTACTATTCAAGTGATTTAGAAAAATAAAATAGCATGCTTTCGTATGATGAATTACATTAGGAATATTTGTACACCCTTAAAATGCTTGAGAAGATGAATAAGAAAAATTTTGTTTTGAAATTAAAACTGAAAGAATTTTCAAAGATAGTTGAATGTCAAAATGAATCTCATGCATCTCTCATAATTGACAATGATTTGAAAATTGAGGAGTTAGAAAAGAATTTGAAAGATAAAACTAAGATTATTTATAAATTTACTAATGGTCAAAATAATTTTGAAAAACTCCAAGGAGCTCAAAGAAATTCCCTAGGGAAGGAATGTCTTGGTTTTAATGGGAAGGAGAATCTAAAACAGAAACATCTCTATATGGGATATTTTGTAAGAGAGTCAAAATCGTATGTTCCAACTAAAGACTATCATAGAAATATTACATGCTTTGAATGTAAGAGGTTGGGTCACATAAAATTTGATTGTCCTTCCAAAAATTAAGATGTTAAACTTAAGAAAGTCTAGATAGTCAAAGGAGAAACTAGTACTAAACCCTATGGACCCAAGAAAATTTGGGTACCAAAAGTAGTTATCTGATCATGTCCTGGAGATGTGCTTGAGATTGTCTTCCTCGAAGGACAAGTGGTATATGGATAGTGGATGCACGCGACACATGATAGAAGATAAAGCTAAATTCGCATCTATCATATCCAAAGATGAAGAATTCGTTACATTTAGGGACAACTCTAAAGGTAAAATCCTTGGAGTTGGTAAAGTTGGTAAGGAACCTTTACTTGTCATTGATAATGTGTTGTTAGTTGAAGGACTAAAACATAACCTATTGAGTATAAGTCAACTATGTGATAAAAGTTATAAAGTCTAATTCGAACATGACAAATGCACTGTAGAGAACAAATATGAAAAAAAAATATTATTTACTATTGATCGTCATGAAAATGTACACATCACCAGCCTTGATAATCTTGCTTCTCAACATGTTACGTGTTTCTCTGCTATAAATGAAATTAGTTGGATTTGACATAGGAGACTAGGACATGCAAACTTGGATATAATATCTAAACTTGTTAAGAAAGAAATAGTTAAGGGATTTCCTAAGACTAAATTTGTGAAAGATAAAATCTGTGATGCATGCCCACTAGGAAAACAAGCAAGAACGAGTTTTAAGAAGAAGAAAGAAATCTCTACTATTAGGCCACTTCAAATGCTACACTTAGATTTATTTGGTCCAAACCTAATTCGAAGTTTAGAAGGAAAATCATATGAGTTCGTTATAGTTGACGATTATTCAAGATATACATGGGTTCTATTTCTAGGTCACGAAGATGAAGCATGTGAACAATTCATAAATTTGTGTAAGAAAATTCAAAATGAAAAGGGTTATACTATCACTAAAATCTGAAGTGATAGGGGTAGAGAATTTAAAAATCAAAGCATGGAAGACTACTGTAATTCATTAGGAATTGCTTATAATTTTTCAGCTCCTATAACACCATAAAAGAATGATGTAGTTGAAAGGAAGAATAGGTCTATACAAGAAATGACTAGAACTATGCTTAACGAATATAAACTACCTAAGTACTTCTGGGCTAAGGCAGTAGATACCGCCTGCTATGTTCTAAACAGAGTTTTGATTAGACCAACTCTAAATAAGACTTCGTACGAATTATGGAATGGCCATGGACCAAACATATCATATTTTCATTTCTTTGGCTATAAATGTTTTGTGCTTAGAGATAATGAACGTTTAGGAAAGTTTGATGTGAAATCAGATGAATGCATCTTCCTAGGGTATGCCTTAGATAGTAAAGCCTACAGAGTATACAACAAACCAACATTAACCGTTATAGAATCCATTCATGTAGTGTTCAATGAGTCAAATCCCTTCTTAAAAAGGATTGATGAAGATGAAATTGAGATAAATAAGGAGTTTGAAAAACTATCCATTAAAGATGATTTAGGAAAGAAAAATGAACATAAGGGACCATCTTTTGAAACTAATCAAATTGAAAATGAGGTTAATGAACCACCTAGAGAATGGAAGTACATAAAGAATCATCCCATTGATTAAATAATAGGTGAACCATTACGTGGAGTAGCCACACGATCCTCAATTAGGATTATGATTAGTCATTTAGCCTTACTATCTCAAGAAGAGCCTAGGAATGTGAGTAAAGCAATTGAGGATGAATCGTGGGTGTTGTCCGTACAAGAAGAGTTAAACCAGTTAGAGAGAAACAAAGTTTGGACATTAGTTCCTAGACTTGAGGATAAGACAATCATTGGAACAAAATGGATATATAAGAACATGAAAGATGGACATGGGATAGTTATTAGAAATAAGGCAAGACTAGTAGCTCAAGGATATAACCAAGAAGAAGGAATAGATTTTGAAGAAACCTTTGCACCTTCCACTAGAATGGAAGCCATTCGAACGCTTTTAGCCTATGCTGCTTTTAAGGATTTCAAGTTATATCAAATGGACGTCAAAAGCGTGTTTTTAAATGGCTACATAAGTGAAGAGGTATATGTAGAACAACCCCCAGGCTTTGAAAACCATAAGAATCTAGATCATGTTTATTAACTAATAAAAGCCTTGTACGGTTTAAAGCGAGCTCCTAAAGCTTGGTATGATAGACTAAGCGGCTTTCTACTAGACAATGGATTTTTTAGAGGAAGGATAGACACCACACTCTTTATAAAGTCTAAGAAAGAGGACATGCTCCTAGTTCAAGTATATGTAGATGATATCATATTTGGAGCTACAAATAAAGACTTCTGTAATGAGTTTGCTAGTATTATGCAAAATGAATTTGAGATGAGCATGATGGGTGAACTAAATTTCTTCCTAGGACTTCTGATCAAGCAAGAGAACATGGAATCTTTATAAATCAATCAAAGTACATTAAAGATCTACTCAAAAAGTTTAATATGAAAGAGGGAAAAATACTTGGAACACCTATGAGCGCTTCCTTGAAATTAAACAAAGATGAATAATGTATACCAGTAGATGTCAAGCGCTATCGTGGAATGATCGATAGCTTACTTTATCTAACTCCCAGAAGACCTGACATAATGTTTACCGTATGTTTGTGCGCAATATTTCAGGATGCACCAAAAGAGTAATATTTATTAACTATCAAACGAATACTTAGATATCTAATAGGAACAGTGGAACTTGGGTAATGGCATCCTAAGTATACATCTTTTGAAATTATCCGCTATTCAGATGCTAATTTTGCTGGTAGCAAAGTGGATAGGAAGAGCACGAGTGGTACATGTCATTTCTTAGGACATTCATTAGTCTCCTGGTTTTCCAAGAAACACAATTTAGTAGCTTTTTCCACAGTTGAGGCTAAATACGTAGCGACAGAAAGTTGTTGTGCTCAAACACTATACATGAAGCAATAACTGACGGATTTTGGATTAAGTTATGACACAATACCTATAAGATGTGACAATATGAGTGCAATAAACATCTCAAAGAATCCTATATTACATTCACGAAGTAAACATATAGAAATAAGACATCACTTCCTTCGTTATCATGTGCAAAAAGGAGATGTGAAACTTGAGTTTGTATGCACGGATGAACAATGGGCAGACATATTCACGAAACCACTTGTAGAGGATAGGTTAATCCAAATTGGGCAATAATTAGGTCTGATGCATAGTTGAGAGGTTGCCTAGAATTATATTAGATGACATAATTCAGAGGGAGCAACGTCACTTAATATTCACAATTTATTAAAAAATTTGAATTTCGGCTCATTTGTTCTTAATTGGTATCCCATTTGTTAACATTTGGTATTAAACTCACATCATAATAAGAGTTTATTGACTTACACATGTTCATCATCACATAATCTTTGAAATTTTCCACACTGTGTATGTTCACAATGCAATTTACATTCAACGGCACAACTTTTTGCATTAGCAAGGGGGAGAAGTAAATTGAAGTAACACAGAGAGACACATTTCACAATACAATTTTTAAAATTTGATGGTTATATAAGTTTAAAACTTGAAGATTTAAAAGGGGAGAAGAACATAAGGTTATGTCCACTCATGTCTTATTATCCACCTTTTTGTTGATGTCAAAAGGGGGAGAAGAATGAGGCTAGCAAAAATGGTGAAAATGATTAGCAAAACTAAATGTGTATGAGCATGATCATATTTCATTTGGCATGAGCATATTTCATTTGCTATATTTGTGCATTATTTGAGGGGGAGCCTTGTTAGGCCCAACCCATTTTATATTTTTGCTCATGTATTTGTCATCATAAAAAAAGGGAGAGATTATTGACTCTGAGTCCAATCCTGTTTTGATAATGACAAATTACGTTGTATTTGATCTGTGCATTGAGATTGTGAACATCAACAATATTTAGCATGCACGGAAGGCTAGCAAGTCATGGAAGCCATGAAGATTAGAGAGTATACATATTGGCACAATCCATGGAACTAAAAGAGTTGAAGAATGACGATGCAAGCGGCAAGTTCAAGGTTATCATGGGAATGGGTATTTAGACCTAATGTATTCACATATTTCATATGACTTAATTTGTGGCTCAAGGAATACCTTAGACTGACCATAGGAATCATGCGTCTCATTAAACATCATTAGGGGATATTTATGGACTCAGAGATATTTTTAAAACCCTCGGAAAATATTTTATAAAAGAGCAAAGAAGATTTTTTAAACTAAAAAGGAAAAATCTAGGAAATGAGCAGTTTAGATGATCGAACTCCATGTTCAGTCATCCGAAGATTTAGCTTCAGAAGATCAAAGTTAAGCTCAGTCGTCTAAAGAATTTCTTTAAAAGACTGAAGATTAAGTTCAATTGTCTGGAGAATTAATGGTGAAACACAGAACCTAGGAGAAGCACATCAGAAAACTGAACTCAGACTTCAATCGTTTAAATCTGACACTTCAAAAGATTGAACCCCAACTTCGATCGTCTGACCCTGTGTCCAAGTTAATTTTTCGAAACTCTAAGGAACTTCAGTCGTCGGAGTTCTAACCCTCGGTCGTTTGAACCTACGGGAAAGTTAAAAATTTTCATTTTTAATGAGAGAACACACGAGTTATTTTTTTATCTAATGATTAAGATTCATTCTAAGGGCAAGGTTACCTATATAATCAACATCTAAACCCTAGTGCCCTAAGAGAGAAAGAAGAAAAAGAATTTCTAGCATACGTTTGAGCATATTATACGATTAGCACAACTTGGGAGAATACACTGCTGAGTTCTTGATTGGGATTTCAAATCTTATACTTCAAATATGAGCTACAGCTACGTTGATCTTCAAAAGACTTTCTTGTGACTGTTGTGCAATCAACTTGGTACTGAGGTTTGGTAAATTGATCCGCTTGTAATAGTTATTCTCATCTAAGCTTATTTGCTTGTTGATATTTATTTTTCAAAGAGCTTTTCATCTCAAAATCCATTCTTGAATATTTGTTGAGAGGTTGATCTTAAGTGTACATATATTAAATAATTTTGATAGATCACTACTTGAGAAAAGCTTTAGCCATTGGTTAAATATTTTTGAATCAAGTGAGTTTTCATTTAAAGACTTGATATTTTCGATTTTACAAAACTACTTGATTGAATATCCTTAGCGTTGATAACTATATGTATTATTGAGGGATATGTTCTGAAAAATATTATATTAGGTTTTGATCTTTGGACATCGTATCATGTATATATATATTTGCATATTACAAAGATCATATTATGGTTGAATATTTGGAAGAAAGCTTGTTGACCTTAAAGGTCACGCCTTAGTTTTGATAATGACAAATACTCTTGTATTTAATAAATATCCAGTTCATATGCAGGTTCATATCAGCAGATCATTAATGGCATGAGATAAGCTTAAAGCTTAAAGACCAGTTCTCATTTTCAGTTGTAATATTTTTGTAGTGAAATTTGTCTGTAATAGTAATTAGGGTATTCGGTTTGTAATAAGCACACACATCACATGTATGGTTTATTTTGTAAGCTCAAACAAAATCATAATGCAAAATGACCTTAGCATTACCTTAGGGTGTACCCTTCGATTCACCTTCGGTCGATCGACACCGGACTTTTTCAGTGTACTCACAATCATAAATAACCCTAGGACACACACATTTACACATATGTCTACTAGGCACTTCATTAGGGCTTATTTGCTTCAAAATTGGACCGAAATGCACACATGGTGCACTTTCAGTCGACCAGCACAGCCAGTTCATTTTGGTCTGGTCGACCAAAACCTCCTTGGGTCAAAATTTGACCATCTGGTCGACCAAAACAAATAGTTCAAAAATCTTGGTCGATCGAAACCCTTTTTTGTCAACATTTTGACCACCTGGTTGACCGAAACATGTAGTTCAAAAATCCTTGGTCGATCAAAACCCTTTTTGGTCAACATTTTGACCACCTAGTCGATCGAAACATGTAGTTCAAAATGCCCTGGTCGACCGAAACCTTCTTGAATCAAAATTTGACCATCTGGTCGACCAAGAACTTTTGTTCTCCAACAACCTGATCGATCAGAGGGTCCTCGGGAGAAATCCCAGCGGTCTAGTCGACCGAACCAGGTAGTTCAAAATGCCCTAATCAACCGAACCTCGAAAAATTGGAAAATCGCCTTCTCCTGGTTGACCGAACCATATGAGTCCTGGTCGACCGAAACATTTTTGGTCGACCGGACCTCTCGGGTTGCCATTATTTTTACCACGAGTTAAAATGTCATTAAACCTTTTCAACAATCCCTAATAGGTCCCCAACGGTCAAATATTTTGGTATGTCTATATACACTCTTTCATCTGGAGGATTAAGATTCAATTAGAAAAAAAGATTAAGAAAATCTCTCTCAAGAAAAAATACACTCTTTTGATTCCCATTTGCTCATACTCTTCCAAATACACTCTAGTTTACATTCAATACTCGTAAAATCATTTGTAAGTATTCTTGAGTGTTTAGATAGGAAGGTTTGCTCTCTCTTGGTTGTAAAATTGATCTATTTTTATTGAGAGCTGAACCAAAAGGATTCTTGGGGGACTTAGCTAACAAGTTCATCCTAAGAAGACTTTACTAGGTCTTCTAAGATTGCATATTTGTTGCAATATCTTAAGAAGCTCATTTTTGCTTTTGGTTGCGAAATATTTTCAAAACCATTTACAAATATCTATTGCTTTTTATTTTGAAAACCATTTGAGGAGATATTTCTATTTGAGGTGAAACATATTTTTTGCAATATTTATTCACTCAAATATTTTTGCTGAAAACAAAGATCCTATATATTTTGCAATCCAAGCATATACATACTCCCATGATTGAGATATTCTATTGATTGATATTCTTGAGGCTTGTTTGATATTCTGTGTGAACACATTTGATTGATATACTTTGAGATACACAGATTGCTTGTTTGACACTCTCACGTACTTACTACACTAATAGAAAACATATTTGAGAGTTGAAATATCTAGACCACATAGAGCTTACATTTTAAATCATCTGTGGTGTTTGTGTTTGTGCGCATTTGTGGTACAAATCTGCTTTACATGAAAGCACCCATATATTGTACCTTCTGATTGTATATCTGAGAGATTCCAGGCATAGCCTGAGGGGGCAGTAATCCAGCCCGGTAAAGATTGGCGTAAAGGTTGAGGTCAGCCCTGTGATAATTTGACCTAGTTTGTATAGGTGCTGCTCCACCCATTCAAGTGAGCAAGTTAGTGTGGTAATCCTTGTGTTGGTTAGCCAAGGCGGGGACATAGGCAGTTGGCCAAACCTCGATAACATATCTGCATGTCACCCTTTATTTACTGCTTTCTGGTGCTTATACAATTAATTAAACTGCTTCATTTAATTTTTTATATATTTACATTATTCGCATTAGATTGACCATAGGGTTGTGAACATACTGCTATTAGGAGGAACACCTAGGGGTTAAATTTTAAAAATATCAATTCACCCCCCCCCCCCCTTTTGGGATCATGGTAAAGCTAACAAAGCTTATTGATTTTGATCGTTATAATATTCAAGACAAATTTTTGATAAGTTCACATTTGATATTCGTGCAGTTAAGTAAGCTGAACTAGAACCCTACTTTCCCCAAAGTTTTTACTTATATCATTATTTTTGGAGATTTGATAAAAAGGGAAATTGTGTGTTGAAGTATATCATTCATATAACGATTATATCATTACATACATATTGAGCTTCAAGTTTCATCATATGGATATGTCTTAGGATTTCAATTGTACTCCTTAGCTTTGTTATAAGCGAATCTTGAGTTGTTTTGCGTATTTGACATTATATATTGTAATCATGGTTCAGGTTGTGAACCAAGTGAGGAGGAAGTCATGTCTCTTGTAAGCAGTGGACGTAAGGGAAGCTCCGTCCCGATTAAAGGAGTCAGGATATAATGGAATCCTTGAGTGGGTTGATCAAGGTGAGGACGTAGGTTGGGTTGGCTAAACTTTGTAAAAATTCTGTTTGCCTTCTCTCTTCTTTTACTCCTTTTATTTTTTGCAACGCATTTCAATATCTATCTTGCATGTGCATGTTGAATAACCCCACACGCACTTGATAATTAATTGGGTGAAAAGAATTCGTTGGTATAATAAATTGAATTAGTCTTAAACCCGTGCAATCAATTTATTAAATTTAGAAATAGGGATTAAGTGGTAAATAATCTAAAAGATTTTGAAAATACCCAATTCACCCCCCTCTTGGGAATGCACCTAAATTAACAGTATGAGTATGACATTTTCAGTGAAGGGTTTTCCATGAAAAATTTAGAACCTAAGGTTAGTCTATGGTCTTGTGTTTGAGATTTCATTCCCATTATGCATGATATGCATTATTATAGAGCAAACTTCAATGCATTATGTTGGCCTTAGAAGGCTTAGAATCTTATTCTAATGATAATAAATCAAGGGTACTTAACATGTTTGGTTAAGCGACGTTTCAAGGCCCAAATAATTTCATAAAGATCAAGATCAAGTGTGTGAAAAGATTGAATAATGATTATGCCTAGAGACATGAGTAAAGCTGAAGCTCAAGATAATTGAAGAAAGAAGCTCAAGATAAACACAAAGAATGGAAGCAAATGCATGAAGACTTGGTGCTTAGAAAGTTACAGTTTATAAGAAATCTCACGTAAGTACTTCTCAATTTTAATATAGATGTTTGAAGCTATTAGGAACTAAAATTGACCAAGAACCCTGTTTTTGAAAACCATGGAAAATACTTTTAAAAGCCTCATTTCAATTTTCCAAGTTTAAAAGATAAGAAATTTGGAAACAAAATTTTGAAAGCATATAAGCTGCAAGCATAACAAGTAGCTAACATTTTTATGCTGATAATTTGAGCAAAAAGAACCTAGACAGGCGACTGACCCTCAGGTCATAGTTGACTGACTCAACATAGTGTTTTGTAAAATTAGAATAGTGTTCTCAAGAGGGGAGTGAATTGGTTTAATTAAAAAATTTAAATTCTTTTCAACTTCTTACTTGTTTTAGTGCAATAACAAGAATGTAAGTAAATCAATCAATTTATAATCACAATCAAATCACACCACAAAGTACTGAAAGTTAAACAATCCAATCAACCACAATATGAAAATCAATCAATCATTCAAGAACTTGATGCTTTTAGTTTTTGGTAGCAGCTCTGTGTTTGTATGCAAACCATGTTTTGATTTTGATTTGTAATGCGCTCTCTTAACCAAGATTTCTGTAAATTAACCAATGTACTCCCTTGTGGGTTTCTGTAAAAGGTTAATTAAAAATGTACTTTCTAAAATTAAGATTTTTCTATGAATTTTTACTTAAGCACTGCAATCAGCAATATGCATTCAACAAATAAAAATATCATGCAGAAAGTAAAGGGTAAAGTAGGGAGAAGAACACCAAGTTTTATGAGGTTCGGTTTATCCCCAGCCTACATCCTCGCCTTTGGAAAACTACCAAAGGATTCCACTATATTAATTCCTTTGCCGGACGAAACAACACAGTTACAACCACTCCTTAATTATGCTAGAGCCCACCTCTCTAGATGATATTCCCTCGTTCGGTCCAATGATCCAAGCACTTAAATCGTCAATCTACAAAACAAGATTTGAAACAAGGTGTATAAGAGATGCTCTCAAAAGAGCTGATTAGTACAAATTCAGAGCTATATACTTCAAAGAAAATCAAATATGAAATTAATATTGAAGCCCCAAGAGTATATTACCGAAGGATTCTTTGAATGGATGAAAGAAATTGGAATTGTAGCACAATACTAGAGATTGAAAGTCAGCAGAGCCTTAGTAGATTTCGTGCAAGTTGAGAGTGAAAGAGCCTTTGAGAGTTTGAGAACAGTTTGAGAGAGTATAAATGCTATAATTGATTCTTGGTAATTGAATTAATTGTTCTTAGGTGTATTTATAGAGTTATAAAAGTATTTAACTTGATCCCCAAGTTTACTTAGACTAGTGTCCAAGTTTTGAACAAGTTTAAGCCCAAGGTATTCAATTTTAAAAAATATGTCCATTATGAATTTTAAAATTTGCCGCATGGCAGTAGCCTAAAGGCTTCTAGTCAGGCACCAGTCAATATATTTCACTTATAAATAACATAGGCAATAGGGTGCCAGTCGCTTGTCACCTAGTTGTCAGGCACGTTTCACTGAATTTCTCAATTTTAATAAACAAGTAGAAGGGTGACAGCAACTTGATGAAACCTGGACAGGCTTCTCAAAAAAAGTCGTCGGGCATTTGTCAAGGTCCAGGTAGTACCCTGAAAACCTTCTATCTAGGTATTTTGAAGGCCTTTAAATCAACAACCTGCTGACCATGTGCAGTCAGGTGCCTATCAAGTAGAAAATCTAACTTTTGAAATATTTGTTATTCTCTCTCTCTTTTCTTATTTATTCTTGGAATATTAATTTTTTTTCTTTGAAAAATATGTTTAAGTTTTAAAATTAAGGTCTCTAGGTCTCTTCATTTGTAATGAGCTTCAAAATGCAATTTCATAATTTGAAAATATTTGAAGTACTTACAAACATGTCCTACTAGACTCTCTTCATTTCTTGAACTCTTTTTGAAAAACTTCATCAAATTGTTGCTTTGAGTTCTTGAATTCTCAATATTGATCATTTAAGTTGATATGAGCTTTCAAGGTTCTTGTGATCTTCAAATCTTCCATGTTGATCTCTTGACCTTTCAAAATTGATCACTTGTGTTCATGAAGTATGCGTTTGTTTCAATATTTGAAATATCACAACTTTGAAGAACATTAAATAGCCTTACTTCGTTATCATCAAAATCAAGAGTCGTAAGCCTTGTTTAGGCCAACAATCTCCCCCATTTTGATGATGATAAATAAGGAGAAAAGATAGGAAAGCCTTAAAAGGCTCCCCCTTTCAATAAGCATAAATCTTCAAAGTTAATATAACATTAAAGCACATTTTCAAATACTTCATAATCACAATTTCAAAAGATAAGTCATCATTTTATAATCATCATACATACTTCCCTTTTTTGAAATAAACATTAAGCATATTCCAAAAGATTACATACCACAACCAAAGTATACATACCATAGCTCATCATAACCATCTTTTCCTCATCAATCGAAAAGGAAATAACACAAACATATAAAGAGCAAGTGTTCCATACATCAGCAAAATATGAACAAAAGTGAAAGTTTTTAAAAGTTACAAAACAACAAGGATAAGCATAATTAAGCATTAGATTCTGATGTACTATCTTCAACAACTTTTTTTCCTTTGGAGCCCTTTCCTTTGGAAGCTGCTCCTTCTTCCTCAGTCTCTTCAGTAGAGTCGTCACTAGATTTTTCTTTAGATGAGTCATCACTTTTCTCTGATTCTTCATCGATTTTAGCTCACTAGCAGGTGCGGAACTAATATCCATAGGGGCTGCACTAGTGATATGCTGTTCTATTTTTTCAAGACGCTGATCTAGTGATAAGTATTTAGTGTCCATAGTGGAGACCTTTTCTTGAAGTGAAGTGAGACAGTCCACATGTTAGAGCTAAAACTAGAATAGTGTTGGTAGAAGGGAATGAATAATGCAGGCATATCAGCTTCTTTAGGAGCTAGATTAGGGTCTTCAAGCTCTGGTTGTGAAGGCCTATTTCCTCTATACAACCATCCATCAGTGTACTTCTTGTAACCCATCAATTTTAGTGTGGTTGAGGAAAATAGATCATAATGAGTTCTTTTACTATTTAGGAAGATGGTGTGAGGACTTGAAAGTGAGCAAAAACCAGAGAGAGCATTCCTCCATAGGTAAGTACAATTGTAGGAGCTTCCAACATCATGACCATCCATTTAAGCATTAAATTTGTTAAATCCAACTTTTTTCCTTTGAGTAGCCACCACATTATAAAACAATCCAAGAAGGACACATAATCATATGATCTTGCTCTAGGAAGGACATTATAGGCAATGAGTTTGTGAAGAATTAAAGCTTGTAGATTTAGCTGCTTATAGAGCAGAGGATTACCAAAGTAAACAGGAGCATCAGTCATTACAAGTGGTAAAAACTCTTGTGGAGTGAATCCCTACTCCATAATCCATTGTTTTTCAATGGGATTGCACTCGAATTCACCACTCTTTATATGTAGAATTTTGCCTAACAAGTGTGATGTAAAGGTGATGGTATGTCCTAGAAGATCAATAGAAATACCTACCTCTTTCTTCACCGAGTTTGAATAAAATATTTTGATCATATCAGGATAATACCCTTTGGCTTGGTATTTAATAAATTTATGTCATCCTATGTCTTTGAACAAATCTATGATTTCAAAGAAGTCTGATTCAAAGAAAGGAATATCCAGGACTTTACCAAATTTTGGATCAATGCTTGAGATTTGACTGCAATACATTGATTTGCCGTGAGAGGAGACCAGTCATTTCTCTACTTCATCGTTGTTTGCTGAGCGAGAGGAGGAAGCTTTTTCCTTATTTCCGATGGTTTTATTCTTTGAATTTTGAAAACTAAAACCCTAGGTTGAGGAGGAAAAGGGTTTGATATGGTGAGTTGGTGATGGAGTAAGGGATGGATTTAAGAAGGAAAATGGAGAGGTAAGGAAGAAAGAAAGGATTTTTGAGAGGTATGGATGGGTTATCAAGCGGCTGGAGTTTAAAAATTGTGTTTTTCGCATGTTTTACAATTGAACTACCATGCGACAACCGAATGTCTTTGAAGGGTCAGGCGCCTGTTAAGTTATATTTGAACAGGCAGTAGCCCATCAGTGGCAGTCGCTTGCCATGCAGGCTGCTTGAATATTTTTCTATTGTCTCTTCTAGTTGACTTCACGTATATGTAACATTCCTAATTCTTGTTTATTAAATACAAATTGATCTTTTGGAAGTGGTTTTGTAAATATACCAGCTAATGGATCATTTTTATTGACAAACTCAAGATTTATTTCCTCCTTTTGAACATTATCTCTTAATAAATGATGTATAATGTCAATGTTTTTAGTTCTTAAGTGAGATATTGGATTCTTTGAAATATTTATAGCACTTATATTGTCACGCTTAATTGGAATTGTTTGGCATTCAAGATTGAAGTCTTTTAGTTGTTGTTTCATATATAGTGTTTGTGCACAACAACTCCCTGCTACTATGTATTCAACTTCAGCTGTGGATAATGCTACGAAATTTTTCTTTTTCGAAAACCAAGAGACTAGTGTCCAAGAAAGTGACAAGTACCATTAGTGCTTTTTCTATCTATTTTACATCTGGCATAATCCACATCTAAATAGCTTATCATTTCAAAATCAGCTTCCTTTGGGTACCATAAGCCTAGATCAAGGGTTCCTATCAACTATCTTAGAATTCTTTTGACCACAACTTGATGAGATTCCTTAGGTGCTAATTGAAATCTAGCGCACATGCACACACTAAACATGATATCGGATCTACTAGCTGTTAAATATAGTAAACTCCCTATTATTCCACGATAATGTTTTGTGTCTACTGGTTTTCCCTTTTCATCTTTATCAAGGCTTGTTGTGGTGCTCATAGGGGTTCCTATGGCTTTACTTTCTTCCATATCAAACTTTTTCAGCATATCTTTAATATATTTAGTTTGATTTATGAATGTTCCATTTTTGGCTTGTCTGATTTGTAACCCTAGGATTTAACTCTCCCGTCATACTCATTTCAAACTCTTTTTGCCTACATGTTGCAAAATCTTTACACAATTCTTCATTTGTGGCACCAAATATGATATCATCAACATGGATTTGAACTATTAACATATCTTCATTTTTGGTCTTTATAAAAAGGGTGCTCTCTACCTTTCCTCTTGAAAAATCATTTTTAAGTAAAAATTTACTTTATCTCTCATACCAAACTCTAGGTGCTTGTTTTATACCGTACAAGGCTTTAGTTAATCTAAATACATGATCGGGATGTTTTAGGTCTTCAAAACTTGGTGGTTGTTTTACATAAACTTCTTCATTTATATACCCATTTAAGAAAGTAATTTTTACGTCCATTTGATATAGCTTGAATTCCTTATGGGCTACATAAGCTAGGAGCATTCTAATTGCTTCCATTCTTGCTATGGAGGCAAAGGTTTCATCATAGTCAATACCATCTTCTTGATTATATACTTGAGCAACTAGCCTAGCCTTGTTTCTAACCACTATCCCATTTTCATCTCTCTTTTTCATAAAGACACATTTAGTTCCTATGATTGAATGATCTTTAGGTTTGGGAACAAATTTCCATACTTGACTTCTTTCTAATTGATTAAGTTCTTCCTGCATAGCCATAATCCATGAATCCTTATCTAATGCTTCTTCTACATTTTTTGGTTCATCTTGAGATAGGAAAGCATAATGGTTGCATATATTCTTTAGTGATGATTTAGTGGTTACTCCTCTTGAAGGTTCTCCAATAATTTATCTTAAGGATGGTTTCTTATGTATTTCCATTCTTTTGGTAATTCTTGATTTTTTGTGGGTTTTTCTTTGGAAGTTTCTTCATTGTTTTCTTCTTTAATTTCAAGATTTTCCACCTTTAGTGAGATATCCTCATTTTCATCATTTTTGATTTCGTTCACAAAAGGATTTGATTCATCAAAAGTTACATGCATTGATTCAACAATAGTAAGTGTTCCTTTATTATAGATCCTATAGGCTTTACTATTTGTAGAATATCCTAAGAAAATTCCTTCATCTGATTTGGCATCAAATTTCCCTAAGTCGTTTTGTTATTTAGAACAACACATTTACACCCAAATACATTGAAGTAAGTTATGTTAGGCCTTCTCCCTTTCCATAATTCATAAGGTGTCTTGTTTAGATTTGATCTAATAGATACCCTATTTATTACATAGAAAGTTGTATTTATAGCTTCAGCCCATAAATACTTAGGCAAATTGTTTTCATTTAACATAGTTCTAACCATTTCTTGAAGGGTTCTATTTTTCCTTTCAACAACTTCATTTTTTTGTGGAGTTCTAGGTTATGAGAAATTATGGTTTATGCCATGATCATTACAGAATTTTTTGACATCATTATTTTTAAATTCTCTACCTTGATCACTTTTAAAGTTAGTGACATTATACCCTTTCTCATTTTGAAGTTAGTCACAAGCTTCATTTTTTATGGCTAAAAACAATGCCCATGTATATCTAGAATAATAATCAATAATTATAAAAGCATATTATTTTCCACCTATGCTTTGAGTTCTAGTAGGTCCAAACAAGTCTAACTGCATGAGTTCTAAGAGTCTACTAGTTGATATATGTTTCTTCTTTTTAAAACTTGTCTTGACTTGTTTTCCTAGTTGGCAAGCATCACAAATTTTATCTTTGATAAACTTAGAATTTGGTAAGCTTTTTATTAATTTCTTCTTTGATAATTTAGATAGAATTTCCATGCTACTATGACCTAATCTTCTATGCCAAAGCCATCTATTTTCATTTAGGGTAGCTAAACAAGTTACATCTTGGGATATTAAATTATCGAGTTTTATGCAATACACATTATTTGTTCTATGTGTTGTGAATAGAATTTCATTATTCTTAGGGCTTTGTATTATACACTTGTCTTTCTTAAAGATAATTTCAAACCCTTTATCACTAAGTAGACTAATACTTAAGAGATTATGTTTTAGACCATCTACTAACAACACATCATCAATAGTTAAAGAGGGTTCTTTACCTATTTTACCGATTCCAATAATTTTACCTTTGGCATTGTTGTCGCGACGTCCCAGAGCGCGGGGTACCCTAGGGTGATGAAATTAAAATTGTGGTTTAAATTGTTAAGAAAAAATAGGAATATTGGAGTCGCCACTAACCTTTTAGTGTGGTTAGAACATTTGATTACTACCCAATTAAGGGTAGAATCGGTCTGCATTACCAAAGTTGGGATCGGGAGTTCGGTAACGTGAGGGGAAAGTACGAGCACCCCCTACACGCCCGTTCTTATGAATGGTACCTAATTAATTATGAAATTATCCCAAAGTAAATTTGAAAAACCTTTTATGTTACTCCTTTCATCA